>NC_080104.1:5797736-6097736 GCF_950005125.1 Chionomys nivalis
GTTGACAGTTTTATTCTTCTCAACTTAAAAGAAAATGTGCATTGAGATGCCTTCTCTTGTGGTCATTCTTCCCTTTGTTGTTTTTTTGTTTTTTGTTTTTTCTAACAAAAAGAAGAAAAGAAAAAGGAAATAAAAATTTTAGCAACTTTACATTACACATGGAAAATAAGAAAGACCCTATGAGTAAATTAAGTTTATCAATGATCCTCAATTCTCCCTGTCTACTCAATAGTTTCAGCAACATCTGTGACCAAATCTATTTGAAAAATATTTTTAAGACAAAAGAGAATAGACTATGTTATAGTTCCAATTATTCCTTTGGAGATAATGGAAATAACAGCAAGGAGTGAAATTCAATATAAAGAATATATATATATATATATATATATATATATATATATATATATATATAACATGTGCATGTTTTAGAAAATTGCTATCAGTCAGAAAATCACTCGCTAATGCTCATATAAAGTCACTATTCTAAAGAGTTCATCAACAGACATTCTCTGCAAATCTCTTTGTGAATGTGTGTTAGTGTGTTATGTGTGTGAGTATGTATGTGTGTGAGTGCACGTGTATGAGTGTATGTGTGTATGTGAGTATGTGTGTGGTCTCTGAATGTTCACATGTATGTGTGCACGTGGATGAGAAGACCAGGGGTTAAAGTCAGGTGTCTGCCTCCATTGTCTGTACCTTAGACACTGAGGCAGTGTCTCTGAACCCCGTGTTGACTGATTCAGTTGGCCAGCTTGCTCTAGGGAGCCCCTTTTGTGTCTTCCCAGCCATGGTGCTGGGTTCTGGCGACCTGAACTCGGACTGCATGCTTACAGGACAAGTCTTTACTGGCTGAGACATCTCCCCAGCCTGCTGCAAAGCATCTTTCACTTGTAGACTATGCCATGAAAGCTGGGTAGCGAATGCTACTGAAAACAGTTCGGAGCATGATCAGTGCTATGTGAGAACGGACAAACACAGCACTCTACACAAGAGCTCCCCAGTATCAAAGGCAAGGGAAGTGAGCATTCAGGAATGACGGGGTTGTACCTCTTTCATCCCAGCGTCTCCTTCCTCCTTTTCTCTTGTTCACTTGCCTTCTGAACCAACATCATTTGTAAGTCTGTATCTCTGGAGCCCATTGTCCCTGTATATTTTTGCTGTCATAGTCTAAGTCGTCGTTTCTCATGATCTGGTGGTCAGGATGGTCTTGTCATAGGGAGAGGCCCCTCCAGTTACACAACCCAAGGAGCGTTATGGTTTTCCCAAAGAGAATTCACATGAAAAAGTGATTTCAGCACCTAAGAGTTTAATGTAAACAAGCAAGGAAACAGGAACACACTCTTTGCGTGTGATGTGTATATGCAGGAGAGGGGTACGCATGTGCCATGGCATATGTGTGGCATGCAGATGACAACCTTTAGTACCAGGCCTTGCCTTCTATCTTGTTTGCAACAGAATCTCTTGTTTGCTGTAGCATATGCCAAGCCAGCTGGCCTGCACGCTTCCGGTAATTCTGTGCCTGCCCCCATCTCATCACAGGAGAGTTGAGATTTTAGAAGAATGTGTCTGGCTTTGTAGGGGTTCTGGGGATTCGATCTCAGATCCTAATATTTGCGTGTCAAGTCCTCTATTCACTGAATCTTCTACCCAGGCCCCAAGAATACACTATTTAGAAAAAGAATAGGCCAAGCCAAGGAACAATGCGTATCCTAGCAGACAAGGGCTTATATATTTCCATGTTGTCCACTTCCTTTTTTTTTTTTTTTTTTTTTTTTTTTTTTTTTTTTTTTTTTTTTTGGTTTTTCGAGACAGGGTTTCTCTGTGGCTATGGAGCCTGTCCTGGAACTAGCTCTTGTAGACCAGGCTGGGTGTTGTCCACTTCCTGAACCTTTCTCAGATGGATACTTCTAAGGAAGGATGTGCTTTGCCCACAAGAACACTTAGCCCAGCACTTAGCTTGTTATGAGTAGCTGTACGAGTTCAGGAACGTGTCTAGGAGTTTAGGACCCCACATGCCTGCATCTCGTACTCTAGAAAAGGAAGACCAACACTGACTACTATAAAAACTTTGTCAGTGTGGAGCAGGAAGACGCTTTAAGCCACTTAAAAGCACAGTGAAAGTAGACGCTGGTGGGAAACAGTCATAGGAGGGAAGAGTACTTCGGTGTCCATGCACTTCGCAACCCAGGGCTGAGGCATTTGGGCCTCCCATAGCCACCTGGACTATCAGTGCTCCTGGTTTTGGTAACTTCGCCGGCTCACCCAGATGCCACGTGACCCGAACAGCCCTGCCTGTTACCACACTCACTTTCACTTCACAGTGGCAAGCTGAGGCCTCCGTGGCGGCATTGTTGGACTGGGATTCTAGCAGAACAAGGCCCACAGCTAGCACTTCCCAAAAACTCTTTCATGGCAAAAGCTGTACCTTTTTATGTCAAAGCTAGTTCTCTATGAAACACAAAACTCTGCTTACAGCCTTTCGAGATGCCTTCACTGGGGCCATGAATAAATACAGCACCCTTTAAACAGCAGTTCATGGAATTAGCAACTCCCAAGGGGTAGCAGCAGGGTGGCGCTGCCCCGGTGGCAGGGCTCCAACAGAGAGGGCCTTTCTGTGGCGCCAGGCTTAGCCTCTTTGTTCTGCTCTGTCAATGAAAGCTCGCTCCATAAATATGTACATAAATCCAAACTCTTTGTGGTGGGATTCTTATTCTCATGGGGATACTGTACTTCTTGAATCTACAGGCACCACATTTAAATGTGGATACAAGTTTCTGTGTCCACAGTTTGCCTGAAGAATCCCTTTACTCCAGGGTGCTCTTGTGTAGGAATGGAAGCTTGAACTTCTGTCCTGACTTTCCTCGGTGATGGACATATGCAGAAATAAGCCCTCTCCTCCCTTAGTTGCTGTTGGTCCTGGTGTTTGTTGTAGTAACAGAAAAGAAACAGGAGAATGAGTATTAAAAAGAAGGAACTGAACTGTTAACATCCTTGGTGGGGCATTCTGTTGATTGGAGATCCAAAGTGGACAGTCTAGACCCCAGCAATCCTTGCATCTTTCTCACAGACGTGCACATTTCTGCAGTGCCTCAGATCCCCAGAAGGGAGTCAATGCCTGCCCCTTAGTCCTCATTCATCACTTCCTCATCTAAAGCGAGAGCGTGTGCTCAGTGTGGTACAAACAGGAAACCCACCTATGTTTTACATAATGGGCTTTTCACTGCTGAAAGGGAAGAGGGCTGAAGGACACACAGATTTTAAGGTATATAGTAGAGTAGAGTCACAGTAAATAAAACAGTATGATATTAAAAACAAAATAAATAAACAGATCAATGGACAGACTGGACAGCTGACAAACAGGCCCAAGAGAAACGATGCGTAATTTGGAGGAATGTACTGTTGACAGGTGATGCCTGAACAACTGAGCCTGAGCAAAGAACCTGGCAGGACCCTCCAGAGCAGCAGACACCTCTTGTGTGGGTGTATATAGAGAGAGACTAGCGCAGATCTTAACTAAATGCAAAGCAAAATTTATGACCTCTAGCAGAAAACACAAGAGTGAATGTTCACTGTCTTGCCCAAGGCAAATATACTTGAAATACAAAACTAAAAGAAAAAAGTTGACTTCAGTTAAGAAAATTGATAAATTGAACTTCTTCAGATTAAGAGGTTCTGATATTTGGAAGACACTGAGGGTTAAAAGCAGAGAAGAGGGAAGTTGGATCAGGATTAGTCAAAGAAAACAAACTTCAGTTAATCAGAGTAAATGAGTTCAAAAGATCTAATATTTGAGCAGTATTACATTCTTTTATTTTCAGAAACTGATTTTCTACTTCTGTATTCCCTCTCGCCGTGAGTGTGTGTGTGTGTGTGTGCATGTGCATGCGCACACAAATGCATACCATTGTGTGTGCATAAAGGACAGAGGACATTCAAGTGTCTTTCTCTATCACATTCTGTCTTAATGAGGTTGGCAATCAGCAAGCTAGTGATCCTCCTGTCTCTGCCACCACAGCATTATTGTTACAGGTGGACAAGATCATGTGCAGTTGTGTGGGTGCTGGGATCCCAATTCAGTCCTGGGCCTAAGAAATAAGCACTCTTAACCATTGTCCAGCCCCATGATATCATATTCTTGGAAACTATCCAGGAAGAAGATGCTACATATCTTTAACTTAAAATTAATACTTATGTGAGATGATGCATATGCTAACTTCCATACATGATAAATGAAATGATTTTTATTATTGTTTCTAATTCAAGTTATAAGTGAATAAGACAAGTTACAGATGCAGAGGAAATATTTGCAAATTGCAGATCTGATATGACTTACATTCATATTTTTTTTTAATTCTCAAAATTCAATAATAAGAAAACAACAACCTAATTCAAAACACAGGCAAAACATCTGCTGTGGTTGGATCTGAAATGCTGCCCACAGGCTCACAACTAATGTCGATTCCCCAGCTGGCGGGGTTATACATGGGGGCCAGGGAGGCGGGGGGGAGAGGAGGGCTAACCCAGTCCTGGTTCCCGGAACATTGCCTATGCTCTCAGGTCCCCTGGACGTGAACACCCTCTCCCTGCGCATCTCCATCACTGCACTCCCACCATGCTCTCCTCAGCACAGCGGACTGAAATGTATGAAACCCGGAGCCAAAATAAACTTTTCCTCCCTTGAGATTTGTTTTTCATGACAGTTATTTTGATCAAACTGGTTGAAAAAATAACTACTATAATAATAAAACAGGAACTTCATAAAAATTATAAGGGTGGCAATTTGACATGCCAAAATATTCAACCTCGTTAGTCTCTGGAGAAGCACAGGGAAGTGAGAAACTCTGAGGACTCATTGTTCGCCTCCATGGAAGACAAACTCAGGAGGAAAGACAGACAGCAGCACGCACTCATGAACATCTTCAACCACTTGGACTTCCGGAGCCTGGGGCCAGAGTGCAAGGCTCTGCAACCGCTGTGGAAAGAGTTTGGTCACTTCTTAGAAAGATAAACATATGCCCATTATACTGCAGGACAGTCACACTCCTAAGTACTACCCCAGTGAAATAAACTTTATACTCATCCAAAATCATGTTCACAGATGTTTACAGCAACCTCATTCATAATCACCCCAAGCTGGAAGCAACGCAAATGTTCTTTATTGGAGTAGTGGATAAATGGATATACCCATATAATAGAATTCTGCATAATGTCAAGGGATAAAGCATCCACAACTATACACCGCACAAACAAACTTTAGACACCTTCGGGTATGTGAAAATAGGCACTTTCAAAGGTCTACATATATATGACAGTCTCTGTAAATGGCAAAGCTATAGGGATAGAGGAGCCAGTGACCTCCAGAAAGTAGGTGTGGTCACAGGCAAAGGGGCTGCACGGGGCAACCTTTCAGAAGGGTGAAACTGGCGTTACAGTTACACAACATACGGCTAATCGAACGGCACAATGCGGAACTGTACATATTATTCACATAAATTACACCACAACTGCAGTATAAAAATGAAGATGATTGCATTAATCATGGGGCACAACCTTGAGAGAGCATGTTTTCCTCTCCACCATCTTACATTATACCCTGAAATAAGGAGGTAGAATCCGGCGTTACAGCAGTAATAGAGTTCCTAGTCTCCAGCAGCTTTGCAAACCACATAGTTCTATCTTATTACTCATCACCACAGCCTGAGCTAGGGACCAGCTGCCCGATGCTCCTCAAGCTGCTGCAGGCACCTCAGCAAGTGACCAGGCCCTGCCTTCTGCTGTGCTGAAATCAAGGTTGCTGAGCGCTTGGTTCCTTGGACATCAGCAATCAAGTGACCACACAGGCAGATGCTGCCAGAGAGGCAGGTTTTGATACACATCCGCTCAAAGCAATTTTCATAGCACTGGCAATCCCTGAGAGCTACGGAACACTGATGTCTGTATTTTACACACATTGTTTCACTCCATTTTCTTGGGTATTCTTGGAGATTGTGGAGATTACAATCAGCTAACATACAGCAGAGCCACTATCTGAGGCTCAGCTCCAAATCCAGTTCTCATACCCAGAGAAACAGAAGAAAGTCTATTTGTTTTTATTTTTGTTTTATTTTGTTGTTTGTTGTTAAACATGTTTAAGGCATTCTTGGGGGTGACTGACACTGGTGCAGCCAGCTCTAGGGCCTCCCAGCCCTTGTAATTAATGTCATATAGATACATATGCATACTTGAGCAAGGACGACTCCCTGTTTGCCTCCTCTCTGGTCCTGCTCACCCCCACCCCGTGAACCAGTCAAATGGTTCACCAGGCTGTGTTGCTAACATTTGCATAATAACTTTATTTATTTATCAAGCCACAATACTACTAAAAATAATTTCACTCACAACTAAAGCAGGGCGGCAAGCTTTGGGAGAATCCGCCAGTAGTGAGTGCCGTGGACAGTCAATGAGAAGTGATAGGAAGTGCTTGATGGGTGCCTCCTGAACTGGGGGGTGTGAGCAGGCCACACTGGACAGGGCTGGGCTGCGGTGAGGAGTGGTGGGAACCAGCATGGCAGCAGTGGTTTGATGAAAGATGAGCGCTGCAGAACCGTAGCACAATGCCGGGCACAGGCTCGCCGGGCCCGGGCACCCACGCCGCTCCTTTGTGGCCGCAGAACCGAAGCACAATGCCGGGCCCAGGCTTTCCGGGCCTGGGCACCCGCGTCTCTCCTTTGTGGACTTTTCCTGGTGCCCAGCACAGACGTGGAATGCCCCTTCTTGGACATCACAGCAGGGTTGGTTGGCAGTCGTGATAGCTGAGGATGTGACTCTTCACACATCTCTAGGAGACAGTGGCAGAAGAAAAGCCAGCTTTTTAGAACCCCCACCACCATCTTCAAAGCTTGTAACTAGCACCCAGCAGGAACAAACACGGATCGTGTGTGTGGTTGGTTTTCAAGCTGCTCTCTCATGATGCAGAGTGGCAGGGCTTGCAGCGGTACGGCCTCTTCCAGGTACGGCTTCAATGATTTTTATCTCAGCTTGGAACACAAAGTGCGTTCTGATACTAATACTGATAAAAGCATAAAGGCTGGCGCCATCTGCCATGGCAACTATCAAGATGGCAGATGCTTTTCATCAGCTTTATCTGAACTTTGCATTAATGGGAATTCAGAGACTGTGGGTATGTTTTCACAAAAGGGGGGCATTGAAATGATAGCACCCCCAAATAGAAACAATGCATCAGATACCAACATATTTGTGCTGCCTTTTTCTCTCTTGTAAAAAAGCAAGGGAAAAGGATGCCCCCCTGTTCTGTTGTCTGTTTCCTGTATATTTGCCATTCAGTCGCCCTGTGGCTTTTTTCAGACCTTCCCTCGGAGCTGGCCCTGGGGAATTCTATTTAGAGGTGTTCTAACTTCCCAACAGTCCAGAGCTGCTCCAGCAGATGGGATTTAAAACGCGCTGTCTCTGAGGACAGAGCAATCAGCAAAATAGCATGTGAGTATTCTGAGCCTGCCACAGGTAACAACAGACATTCTTCAAAGAGTAAAGAGAAGAAAGAAGGAGAAAAAGGAAATCACAAACCAAGACTTCTGCCTGGAACCAGGATGTGTGTTTTTCTTTAAGTTTCCAGGCTACAGAAGAGGACTCCCGCCATGCCCCAGCCCCAGCTAGCCAGGGCAATTCCTTTCCTCCAGAAAGGAGGCAGGGGCTCTGACTCAGCTGTGCCTTGAGGAGAGTCCCAGGATGCAAACCCACAGTGAAGGCAGACAGGGAGCCCTCTGCTCCTGCCCACTCTGTGCTGTTTCCTTTGTGTGCATGAACACCTGCATGTGTGTGCATGTGCGTGTACGTGGCTGGCCAGACTGGGAGCCTCCAGGTTCTGCCTCCCTAACACGTGTTCCATGCATCTGCTGATGTGCTCTGACCTGGGTTCTGCAGAGTGAGCTCAGGGCATTATGTTTGCAGTACAGGTCTTTGCTGACTGACCCGTTCCTCCAGCCCCAGTTCTACTTTCTAATCAAACTTACATATTATTATCTATCTATGAATTATTTTAGGGCAATTACTAAAGCTTTTCCTGTAAAATATGGCATTTTAGATATAGAGAATATATTTTATATTATTCACATATTACTATTTTTGTTCTTTATGTGTTTATACATAGATACATAGAAATATGTGTATATACATAAAAACACAGCAACAGTTATGTATGAACATATGCATAACATCACATGCAATACAAAAAAATAAAATGAAGGTACATGAATGCTAGTTAAAAAAAAATGATGACCTCAAAAATTTAAAGTAAAGAAAATCCCTGTAGCTCCTGCCACTCCTGAATGAGTGGCAGAAATTAGAGGGATCATTTGAAAGTACCCTGCTCCATGCTTTCCTTCTCAAGAAAGAGTGAAAAATTAGAAGGGGAAAAGATAAACAAAAAAGGGGGACACGTCATGAAATCAGTGCCCTCCAGCTCACCCGGCTCTGGAGAAGAAGCCAGGCTGTCCTGGTCAAACAAGGAGCTACCCCAGCCCTTCTCACACAGAGCTCCTAGAAGCAGCCTTCTGATCGTGGCCCTGCTGCGGATGGCTTTCACCCAGCGTGATTTCCAGGATATTTTCCTGCAGCTTTTCTTACAAAAATTGATTCTCTAGTATGTTTTGGTGTTTCGTTTTGTTTTCCCAGAAGAAGGGAAGGAAGAGGAAAGGAAGGGAAAGAGGTGAGGAAGGGAGGGAAGGAAGGCAGAAGGTGTCACAGCTCTGGAGGAATCATCCTGCACAACAAAGCTCACAAGAGGGAGGTGGATACCTCAGCTCAGGCAAGAAGCAGCAGGCAGACTTTATATAGGGTTTCTTTGTGTGTGTGTGTGTGTGTGTGTAGCTTTCCAGGGTGGCCTGTGATTGAAGGGATGTGGCCTAGTCTCAGGGTTTTTTTTTTTTTTTTTTTTTTCTTCTTCTTCTGACAGGCAGGGCCGGGATATTCTCTTGCCTCAAGGTGTTTGGAACTGCCATTATAGCCAACAGGGAAGTCTGGGGGCGGGGCCTAGCCCTGGAGATGGGGCCTACCTATTGGAGCTCCTCAAGGCCTAGTGGTTGGTGTATAAGTATTGTAGCTCTGATGGAAAGGAATCCTGGCAGTCGGGAGCCAAGGGAGCCAAGGAAGCCAAGGAATACCACAAAGTCACCACCATAAGCAGGGGAGGGTTTCCCCAGTGTAACAACTCTGCTCCAGCAGGGAGGGTTTCCCCACCGAAGTTGTTAAAGCTCTGCTCAGCTCTGCTCTGCCCTGCTCTGACTCTGGTGGAAACTGTAACTTCTCTGCTTAGCTCCACTTAGGCACAAGGTTACTGAAACCTCATTCAAGAGGTTTCTAAGGAGGGAAGAATTAGGAGGCTGCCGGCCTCTGCCAGGATAGAAAGGCAGCTTCCAGCTCAGCAAGCACAGGACTTCTTAAGGGTGGGGTTTTCCCAGAGCAAAGATTTTCAGGGTGGGAATTGGTCAGATTTCAATCACTGAGCTTGAGCAAGCTCACAGATTGGCTGGATTTTGTGCTCAAGAACTGGTTAGTTAAAAAAAAAAAAAAAAAAAAAAAAAAAAAAAAAAAAAGACTGGTTAGTTTACCTGCTCAGGAACTGGTTGTTTTTTTGTGCTGAGTTGGTCAGGGGCAGAGTATTTCTTTGGCTCTGGTTTCTGGGCCAAAGGGTGTTTCTTTCACTGCTCTCCTCTCTCTCTCTCTCTCTCTCTCTCTCTCTCTCTCTCTCTCTCTCTCTCTCTCTTTCTTTTTAAACATTTTGGCTCTGGTTTCAGGGTCAAAATGTGCTCCTTTGGCTCTGGTTTCAAGGTCAGGATGTGTTTCTTTGGCTGGACCTTTTAGCCTATAGTTGGAGCACCTGCAGGTGGCCAGGGGCAAGGACTACATGGGGAGCCTCTGTGCACAGCAGGGAAAGCCTCCGTGTTAACAGAAGGGAAGGAGGGAAAAGAGAAGGCTGGGAGAAAGGAGGGGAGAGAAGAAAGGGACAGAGGGATGGAGGGAGAGAGAAAGTGGGGAGAAGGCAGGGTAGCAAAGGGAAGGAAGGGTGGGACAAAGCGAGGGAAGGAGAGAAGGAGGGAGAAAGTGGGGAGAAGGGAGGGAAGGAAACGAGTGGAGGGAGGGAGGACTGGAGGGGGAAGGAACAAAGATGACGAAAATGAGACAATCCGTATGGAGAGAAGTTGTTGGTACAGACTCTGTCCTCTGTTAAGTCATGTGTGATACTGAGTGCTCAAATTCTGCCGCATGAAGATTCCATGACCAGAATTCTGTTTTAGTCTGTTCAACTGTTTAATCTCAAACAAAATGGATATGAGCAAAATATATTTTAAAAACAAACAAACAACAAAAAATTCACACAGTTTTCTATTTCAAGCACCTTCATTTATCCTTGAACAGGTCATTTAATAATTTATAACTTCTCTTGGACTGAGAAGTTACCCTCAGCTCCTCCATTGTCAAGTCAGAGCACATTTTAGATGGGGAAAAAAGACCAACCCTCATATTATTCCTAAGGAAAATGTTCTATGATAATCATTAGTCTATAGCTTGGTTCTATGTCTTCCTGGAGTGGGAGTGAGAAGGTGCTATATCAACCGACTGAGTTTATTTAACAACGGGGAGGGGACTTATGTTCCCTCTCAGCACCCAGGCTTTTCATCTATTGGCCTTGTGTGCTCGCCACTCATTGGCTAGGTGTAGAGAGCTGCGTGGAGCCGCACCTGATGGTGCTGGCTTCCGCCCTCCACGATCCCGAAAGCGAGTGCTCTCTGTAATAATCAACTCCTTATATGGCTAAGGCCTGACTTATGCTATTATCACACAATGATCGTCAGCTGCTTTCATATGCATGGACCTATGGACAGTGCCCACGTGGCAATCCGGGGTTGGCGGCCTGTGCCTATTTAAGGGCTGGGAGAGGTTTGCCTGGGGAGAGAGGGAGAGAGAGAGAGAGAGAGAGAGAGAGAGAGAGAGAGAGAGAGAGAGAGAAAGGGAAAGAGAGAGAAGCTGTGAATACGGTCCTGAATAAACTGCTTGCAGGAAGAGCTCCGGTGTTGCATCTTCCTTGCTGGTCGAGGTGGGCGTGACAGCTAGGCACCATCAGGACCTCTGACAATGCCTGTTGCTAGACCCTCAGGCAGCGTTCTGTGGCCACCCCTCATTGGCTAGGCACCATCAGGACCTCTGACAACTCCAGACAGACTCCAGGTTGGCTCCTCTTGACCCTGTAAGCCTCAACTTCCTACATTGGTTCTAACAACCCAATAACGTGTGTAATAAACTTTTTTTGTATATAAAATGGAGAAAAGGGGTGACATCATGTAAAAGAAAATGCAGTTTCCCATTAGGGACAAAGCTCTAAGAACAGGACATAAGCACTGCTCAGGATGAGCGGATGAAGAGCAAGAACCTGAAGGGCCCTTCGGTGGCCGAGGGTTTGCCCAGCATGTACAGAGCTCAATGCTCATTGTCTAAAGCTGAAGAAGAGGTGAGAAACAGCAGGCAGACAGGCCAGTGCCCAGCTGTGGCCCCGGGGCACGCTGTCTCGTATTTAGGATCCCATTGAATCTCTTTGTACACAGGTCTTCTCATATTTAGGATATCTTTGAAAGCCAGGGTAAGTTTCAGTTTCCTGGACTTTTAAAGTAAAATGTAAAAACAAGAAAAAGAAAAAAATCAACACATTGGGCAATGGAGGAAGGCTAATCTTATTTTTACTGGGTAGAGACAGTATGTCACAGTCACAGTTATAGTTGGTATGGCCCACAAATGTTTTCTAAAATGCATGACGTTTTAAGTCTCTAGAATAAGAAGGCACCATATTGGAATGGAGGACACACTTTTACCTGTAAGAACGTTAGTTCTGGGGAAGCATCATCATTCCAGTCTTCCGTTCCTTGCCACCCATAGTCCAGTGAGAACCCTCCACACGCAGCACTAGATAATGTTTTTCCCAGCGCTAACACCACTCTGTGGCTCTGCACTTGCAGGTCTTCTCTGAAGCCATGCTCCTGCGCACATCCCATCTCAGGAACTGTAGCGCTGATGCTTTCCCCATGGAGACCATACAAAAGACTGCCTGGAAAAGGGAAAAAACATTTTTATTTGAACAATAAGTATGTCTCTGAAATTTTCACATACACTCTTCTTTTATATATCAAATAATATTTTAAATGCACAGTGGGAATATTTTATTCAAATCAATAAAATTTTTACTCAAAACTTTTATTCAGGGCACCAGCAGGCAGGCCTAGGCGGCGGAAGCACCGGCGCGCAGGCAGGCCCTGGCGGCGGAGGCACCAGCACGCAGGCAAGTCCGGGCGGCAGAGGCACCGGCGTGCAGGCAGGCCCGGGTGGCGGAGGCACCGGCAGTCAGGCCCGGCAGGCAGGCCTAGGCGGCAGAAGCACTACTATACCCAGCCAAGCTATCGTTCACTATCAATGGAGAAAACAAGACATTCCAGGATAAGAACAAATTTAAACAATACGTTGCCACAAATCCAGCCCTACAGAAAGTAATAGAAGGAAAATCACAACCCAAGGAATCCAACATTGCCAACACTGCCTACAATAACCCAGGCATCTAGCGACCCTTCAACAGCACAACTCAAAGAAGGGAGACACACAAACTCTTCTACCAAAAGCAGTAAGAATAACCGGAGTTAACAACCACTGGTCATTAATATCACTTAATATTAATGGTCTCAATTCACCAATAAAAAGGCACAGACTAAGAGATTGGATACGAAAACAGGATCCAACAGTCTGCTGTTTGCAAGAAACTCATCTCAACCAAAAAGACAGGCATCTACTCAGAGTAAAGGGTTGGGAAAAGGTTTTTCAAGCAAATGGTCCTAAGAAAAAAGCAGGTGTGGCCATACTAATTTCTAACAAAACTGACTTCAAACTAAAATCAATCAGAAGAGATCGACAGGGACACTTTATACTCATAACAGGAACGATTCAGCAGGATGAGTCTCAATCCTGAATATCTATGCCCCTAATATAAAAGCACCCACTTATGTAAAAGAAATATTGCTAAAACTCAAGGCAGACATCAAATCACACACACTAGTAGTAGGAGACTTCAACACACCTCTCTCACCAATGGACAGGTCAATCAGACAGAAAACTAATAGAGAATTAAGAGAATTGTTGGAGGTAATGAATCAAATGGACTTAACAGACATCTATAGAACACTCCACCCAAATAGGAAAGAATACACCTTCTTCTCTGCAGCTCATGGAACCTTCTCGAAAATTGACCACATACTTGGAAACAAAGGAAACCTCCACAGATACAAAAAAATATCAGTGTCCACCTGTGTCTTATCAGATCACCACGGATTAAAGTTAGAAGCCACCAACAAAGCTACCCCCAGAAAGCTGACAAACTCATGGAAACTGAACAGTCAACTACTGAACCACACCTGGGTCAAGGAAGAAATTAAGAAAGAAATTAAAGTCTTCCTTGAATTTAATGAAAACAAAGAGACAACATACTCAAACCTATGGGACACGATGAAAGCAGTGCTAAGAGGAAAGTTCATAGCACTAAGTGCCCACTTAAAGAAAACGGAGAAAGCATACATTGGGGACTTAACAGCACACCTGAAAGCTCTAGAAAAAAAGAAGCAGACGCGCCCAGGAGGAGTAGAAGACTGGAAATAATCAAACTGAGGGCAGAAATCAACAAAATAGAAACACAGAAAACAGTCCAAAGAATCAATGAAACAAAAAGTTGGTTCTTGGAGAAAATCAACAAGATTGACAAACCCCTATCCAAACTAATTAAACGACAGAGAGAGAACACGCAAATAAATAAGATCAGAAATGAAAAGGGGGACATAACCACAGACACAGAGGAAATTCAGAGAATCATTAGATCTTACTACAAAAGCCTGTATGCCACAAAACTGGAAAATGCAAAAGAAATGGACACTTTTTTAGATAAGTACCATATACCAAACCTAAACCAAGACCAGGTGAACGATCTAAATAGACCTGTTAGTCGCGAAGAATTAGAAACTGTTATCAAAAATCTCCCTTCCAAAAAAAGCCCAGGGCCAGATGGTTTCAATGCAGAATTCTACCAGAACTTCCAAGAAGAGCTAATACCTATACTTCTTAATGTATTTCACAATATAGAAACAGAAGAGTCATTGCCAAATTCCTTTTATGAAGCTACAGTTACCCTGATACCAAAACCACACAAAGACCCAACCAAGAAAGAAAATTACAGGCCTATCTCACTCATGAACATCGACGCAAAAATTCTCAATAAAATACTGGCAAACCGAATCCAAGAACACATTAGAAAAGTTATCCATTATGATCAAGTAGGCTTCATTCCAGAGATGCAGGGCTGTTTCAACATACGCAAATCTATCAATGTAATCAACCATATAAATAAACTGAAAGAAAAAAACCATATGATCATTTCATTAGATGCTGAAAAAGCATTCGACAAAATTCAACACTCCTTTATGATAAAGGTCTTGGAGAGATTAGGGATACAAGGGGCATACCTAAATATAATAAAAGCTATTGACAGCAAGCCGACAGCTAACATTAAATTAAATGGAGAAAAACTCAAAGCCATCCCACTAAAATCAGGAACACGACAAGGATGTCCACTCTCTCCATACCTCTTCAATATAGTGCTTGAAGTTCTAGCAATAGCAATAAGACAACATAAGGGGATCAAGGGGATCCATATTGGAAAGGAAGAAGTTAAGCTTTCATTATTTGCAGATGATATGATAGTATACATAACCGACCCCAAAAACTCTACCAAAGAACTCCTACAGCTGATAAACACCTTTGGTAATGTGGCAGGATACAAAATCAACTCCAAAAAATCAGTTGCCTTCCTATACACTAAGGATAAGGAAGCAGAGAGGGAAATCAGAGAAGCATCACCTTTCACGATAGCCACATAGCATAAAATACCTTGGGGTAACTCTGACCAAGGAAGTGAAAGATCTATTTGGCAAGAACTTTAAGTCTTTGAAGAAAGAAATTGAAGAGGACACCAGAAAATGGAAGGACCTCCCTTGCTCTTGGATTGGGAGGATCAACATAGTAAAAATGGCAATTCTACCAAAAGCAATCTATAGATTCAACGCAATCCCCATCAAAATCCCATCAAAATTCTTCACAGACCTGGAGAAGACAATAATCAACTTTATATGGAAAAACAAAAAACCCAGGATAGCCAAAACAATCTTATACAATAAAGGATCGTCTGGAGGCATTACCATCCCTGACTTCAAACTCTATTACAGAGCTACAGTACTGAAAACGGCTTGGTACTGGCATAAAAACAGAGAAGTCGACCAATGGAATAGAATAGAAGACCCTGACTTTAGCCCACAAACCTATGAACACCTGATTTTCGATAAAGGAGCTAAAAGTATACAATGGAAAAAAGAGAGCATCTTCAACAAATTGTGCTGGCAAAACTGGAAGTCAATCTGTAGAAGAATGAAAATAGATCCATATATATCACCATGCACAAAACTCAAGTCCAAATGGATTAAAGACCTCAATATCAGTCCAAACACACTGAATCTGATAGAAGAGAAAGTGGGAAGTACTCTACAACACATGGGCACAGGAGAACACTTCCTACGTACAACCCCAGCAGCACAAACACTAAGGACATCATTGAATAAATGGGACCTCCTGAGACTGAGAAGCTTCTGTAAAGCAAAGGACACTGTCACTAAGACAGAAAGGCAACCCACTGACTGGGAGAAGATCTTCACCAACCCCGCAACTGACAAAGGTCTGATATCCAAAATATACAAAGAACTCAAGAAATTAGACCGTAAAAGGTTAATCAATCCAATTATAAAATGGGGCACTGAGCTGAACAGAGACTTTTCAACAGAAGAAGTTCAAATGGCCAAAAGTCACTTAAGATCATGCTCAACTTCCTTAGCAATCAGGGAAATGCAAATCAAGACAACATTAAGATACCATCTTACACCGGTCAGAATGGCTAAAATCAAAAACACCAATGATAGCCTCTGCTGGAGAGGTTGTGGAGAAAGGGGCACTCTCATCCATTGCTGGTGGGAATGCAAACTTGTGCAACCACTTTGGAAAGCAGTGTGGCGGTTTCTCAGGAAAGTCGGGTTCAACCTACCTCTTGACCCAGCAATACCACTATTGGGAATATACCCAAGAGATGCCCAAACATACAACAAAAGTATATGCTCAACTATGTTCATAGCAGCATTGTTTGTAATTGCCAGAACCTGGAAACAACCTAGATGTCCTTCAATGGAAGAATGGATGAAGAAAGTATGGAATATATACATATTAGAGTACTACTCAGCAGTAAAAAACAATGACTTCTTGAATTTTGCATACAAATGGACGGAAATTGAAAACACTATCCTGAGTGAGGTAAGCCAGACCCAAAAAGAGGAACATGGGATGTACTCACTCATATTTGGTTTCTAGCCATAAATAAAGGACATTGAGACTATAATTCGTGACTCTAGAGAAGCTAAATAAGAAGGTGAACCCAAAGAAAAATATATAAGCATCCCCCTGAATATTAACCTTCATCAGGCGATGAAAGAAGACAGAGACAGAGACCAACATTGGAGCACTGGACTGAAGTCTCACGATCCAACGGAGGAGCAGAAGGAGAGTGAGCACGAGCAAGGAACTCAGGACGGCGAGTGGTGCACCCACACACTGAGGCAATGGGGATGATCTATCGGGAATTCACCAAGGCCAGCTGGCCGGGGACTGAAAAAGCATGGGACAAAACGGGTCTCGCTGAACATAATGGACAATGAGGACTACTGAGAACTGAAGAACAATGGCAATGGGTTCTTGATCCTATTGCATGTAATGGCTTTGTGGGAGCCCAGGTAGTTTGGATGCTCACCTTAATAGACCTGGATGGAGGTGGGTGGTCCTTGGACCTCCCACAGGGCAGAGAAACCTGCTTACTCTTTGGGCTGAGGAGGAAGGAAGACTTGATTGGGGGAGGGGGAGGGAATGGGAGGTGGTGGCGGGGAAGAGGCAGAAATCTTTAATAATTAAATTAATTAATAAAAAAAATCAGCAAGAAAAAAAAAATAATGTACTGTGGCAGGCAGCAATTGTTAACCATTTGTAGGGTTAGCCCTGCCCATTAGGGGGCGTGTTCGCCTCCGGCTAATGTTTATGTATAAATCTGGCGAGCGTGAGCCCCGCCACTCTCTTTGTTGTATTTGCTACTCCTCGCTGGATCCCTGGTGTTGTAAGCTATCTCTTCATTAAAATTTGCTGTTTCATATTAAAAAAAAAAAAAAAAAAAAAACTTTTATTCAATTTTTTTATTCAAATAAATCTCATAGGAATTTTTTTCATTTTTTAAAAAAGAGAGAAGAATTGCATTCCCAAAGTAAATAATTACCTGGTGGTATATCTTCTATGTAAGTCTAGTTCATATACCAGGGTCACTTAAACAAAGTCTACATATGTCATAAAAATCATATCTTCTATGTAAGTCTAGTTTATATACCAGGGTCACTTAAACAGAGTATGTGTATGTCATAAAAATCATATCTTCTATGTAAGGCTAGTTCATATACCAGAGTCACTTAAACAAAGTCTGTATATTCATAAAAATTATTTGTATAGGTCTAATTATATTGCCTAAGAACAGTTATCTCTATGATATATCTGAAAATGTTATATAAATCCTCTAAATTATTGGAAAAGCAATAGTAATCCAAGTAGCAGCTGATCCACTCCGGTGCTGTTTGTGCTTAGTGGTGGCATTCTAATCAATCCTCAGAACACATCTATAAAAGGGATCCCACCAACCCATTTCACAGGCCACAAAACTCAGTCAGGGAGTAGTCAAGAGGCTTGAAGAAGGTGAGGTATATAGGCAGAGGTAAAGTTGAATCAGAGAACCTGTGTGTGGGTCTCCAGAGAAAACTTCCCTGTCTTTGCCAGTTTCTATTGCTGTGAAGAGACACCATGAGCATGGCTACTTTTATGAGGAAAGCATTTAACTGGTGCTTGCTTACAGACTCAGAGGTTCAGTCCCTTATAAGCATGGCAGGACGCATGGCAGCACACAGGCAGACATGGTGCTGGAGAAGTAGCCGAGAGCCCTACATCTGGATCCACAGGCAGCAGGAAGAAACACTGGGCCTGGCTCGGGCTCTTGAAACTTCGAAGTCCACCCCAGTGATGTTTCTCCTCCAATAAAGTAACACCTATCTAACAAGGTCACACTCCTAATCCCCACAGAGTAGTGCCACTCCCTGATGACCAAGCTCTCAAAGCTCTGAGTTTATAGGGACCATTCTTACTCAAACCACCACATTCACCTAAGCATGATTTCCCAAGGACACTGCCTTGTGGGTCACCAGAACCACAGACCAATGGAGACAGCTCCCAGAGCATAAGCCATTCCCCTGGAGTTACCCACAACCAGACCAGTGGTTCCCAAACTCTAATGCAAAACAGCCATACAGGGTGTTTGCTAAATGAAGATGCTCAGGCCCCACCCCTAGAATCATGGACTTATTCTGGTCTAACGGAGTGCAATGGCTTGAGGTGGTTTTGTAAGCAGCGAAGGCTCCTCACTTTGCCCTCTGTTGTAGCAGGTGAGACGGTGGGGTGGTGGAGTCTCTTTCAACTGAGCTTATTCATTTGAACAAATTTCCCCCGTCCTTGGGTATTCTTTTGACCTTGACATTGTGAATTTGATAGTGTTTCCTTCCAGCTCATACTCTTTGAATTTATCCTTATATGTATTGTCTTAATCTTATATTCTCTGTAATTTCCATAATAATAGGGTGTGCTGTATACTATAAATACAGTGCTTTTGCATGCACTAACAAGAATAGGAAGATGAAGCTAGCTCTCTTGTCCACCTTCCATTCCTTCATTCCCCCTGGACCACATCGGTGCTACTCAACCACCAGTACTTGCTGATTTGTCAGCTAGGGCCAGGGCTTCAGAAGGGCACAAAGCAGACTTTCTGTTGAGTGGCATGGAAGCTGAGTGTCTACAGAGAAAGACCTTCATCCAGACAAGCTGTGAGACTTCAGGAGGGAGTGAAAACTGCGAGAAGAGCCCACAGGAGGAGGAGGTGTGTGCACTGCTATGTTCAGATATGCCGAGGCAACGACAAAACCAGCAAAGCACATGTACTGGTCTCTCGTCTGTGCTCAGGTGTCTAGAGATCACCTGGCCAGGCAGACGGCGGGCTCACTTCCCACCCCAGAAGGCAAGGGTGGCAGGAGAGTCAGACATGAGCTGTCACCCGTCTTGGCACCACCTTATGCCATCTCAGCTCTTCATTTCTAGTCACATGCCACTGCTTGGTTGTGGGGGTCCTGGAGATGAGTGCCTACGGCAGGTGGAAGCATTATTGCTACTCTCTGCTGGTGACGGAGAGTGAGGACATAGGCCTCTCCTCAAGAAGAGAGGATTCAAAGGGATTCAAAGGGATAGGTGAGGTAAAAGGGGTAAATAATGGGAAGTGTGGGGTAGGGTGTCAGAGAAACGAACGCTCCATAGAAATGTAAGGGAAGACAGTGAGTTTAAGGACCTGGCCTTGTGAATACAGCTAGCCAGAGATGACCGGAGCAAAGGCTAGCATGGGTGTGACTGACCACGTTATCCCAGAGAGATGGAACATGATCGGAATATAGCTAGCCAGAATAGACCTGAGCAAAGGCTAACATGGGTGTGACTGGCCGCTTTATCCCAGAGAGATGGAAGGCAATCAGAAGGGTTCTTATTTGAAATTCACTTGTTTTAATAATAATTTGGGGGCAAACATGCCACAATCTCATTTTAATGTATCTGTAAATAATGTGTAGTTTTAATATAGAATAAGGGGAAGTCATTTGTGAGATGTTCCAAGAAGGAAATATGACTCCTGATTAATAATTAAGTAATTATTAATTTCTTATGGAATTAATAATTTTCTAATGGGATTAATAGGTATTAATCTGTTCATAACTAATCCTTAAAGCAGTGGTTTCTTTTTTATGGCTGCTCACTAAATTCTCTGGGAAGCCCTTTAAAGTTTTAATGCCCCATGAACACAGACTTGCTGGGTTCGAAACACTTGATTTTAAAGCCCTCCAGGTAGTTTCAGTGTGCAAGCAAGGCCAGGAGCCATGAAAGTCAGTCTTCATGGGACTGAAGCGGGGTGCACACTGGGCTGTATTCAGAGACATTTGAAGGTAGTGACAGTGAAGACACTTGTCTTTGAGGACTATGGCGTCTTCCCGGGGAGGTGAGACAGATGATATGTAACTGGTGTGCTGGGGGTGTGGAAACATTGAGAACTTTATGTGGTCATGGGAATGTCTACTACCTGTGCTGTCCAACATGGTCAACCTCAACCACGTATAGCAACCAAGCCCTGGAAATATGACAGGTCGGACTGAGCTGAGTCTTCACATTTCATTTTAATTCATTATAGTTGACATGGAAATAAATGTATCTGCCGCTGGTATATTAGAACAGCAAAGATCAAGAGCTCTAAGCAAAAGTAACTGTCCTGGAGACTCCAGTCACTGGCAAGGGAGGCCTCCAGTGCCCAGATACACTATATGTGGGTTCCTCGTGCTTGCACACAGAACCCCCTCTTTCAATCAAGATGTGGGTTTGTTCCTAATATCAGTCAGCAATTCCTGCTAACTTTACAGCCATGTTATTGAGTAACCAGGACGCTCTCAGAGGGCAATCCCAGATGTCTAATGGAGCCAAGGCAGTGGACCAGTGAGTAGAACCTGTTGTCTGGACTGGGAGCCCAGAGAAACAGGGCTTCCTTCCAGAGGCTCAAGGCTAGTTTTCTTAAATACACTGAGTTCTGGCTAGCCGGCCTTTTCTCATTCTTCTAATCTAGTGTTTCTTCATATTTCTGAATGATTTCACATCTAGAATGCAAATGAAGAGGAAACCTGGTTAGTTGTCAGGGACCCTGAGATGAAAGTGGTAGGCACAGAGTCATAGAATTGAGTTTCAAGGCTAGAAAAGACTTTGAGGCCTGGAAAACAGGAGCCTTTCAAAGACCACATAACCTCCTTCTTCAGAAAACGGGCCATTTTCCTCTTTCCCATGCTCACCTGAAGACTAGACAATGCCATTTCCAAAGGTAGAGTCCCAAATACTGCCATGAGCTTCTTTTTCATTAACCCCCAACCCTCCTGCCACACACCAAACGCACTACATTCAACCAATAAAACCAGAGTGCTGGGCATGTCCTGCAAAATTCAGATCCACACGTAAGTGTTATTATTACTGCTCACCTAAAATATCACACACATGCTCCACAGTAAAATAAAAAGTAATTTCAGAATATTTATAACTTGGATGTCTCAAGTTCTGCCAGCTTGTAACTACCATATAAATATCCTACATCCTATAGGAATTATTTTTAGCTGCTAATAACAGAAACTTAATATAACATGTCTTCAATAAGAAAGATTATTTTTTGCTCATGAAGTGAAACCCAAGGTGCATAGTCCAGGACTGTTGCAAAGGCTACTTGTATGTTGTGAATTTAGTCAATAATTAAATAATCTATCAAAGCAAATTTGGATTTTTTATTTTAGAATAAAAAAACCCAGATTTTTCGTCATCATTTTTTTTCTAAAAAATTTTCTAAAATGCCATGAAGATCTTGTCTCTGCCTGGTAAGTTGTCATGGGAGATGTTCACTTTTTAAACACAATTCTGCATAATGGTGCCTAGAATTAACACAGGAGTGGGTATGCATGTGCTACTGATAGCACGACAGCTTCCAGCTGCATATACAACCCAGCATCGTGGCGTCTTGGTCTGCCATGGCTTTGAATACCCAGTGGTCTATAAGCTCTAGAAGTGGAAGTAGAGGGTCTTGACGTGTGACCAAACGCCTTTCTGAAAGGTTAGAGCCATTTTCATTCTCAACAGCAGGGGATGACAGTTCCTCTTGCCACAAAAATCACGAGATTCAAAAATATTTTACTTAAAATTTCTCCTGAAAGTGAAGGGGTAGGAGAAGGAGACATAAATGACACTGAATGGTGTTCTACTTCGCATCCTTCGAACTGTGACTGGGCGGCCAGGAGACACACTTCGGCAAGTGTGATTACATTATTCTGGAAGCTGTTGGAGGAACAGCAGCTCCATCTGGGAGGCTGTAAACACAACCCCATGAAATAGTCATTGCCAGTAACACAGGAAACCTGCTAAAATAATGATAAAAGGGTTTATGAAAGGACAGTTTAAAAGGTAAAGAGTGAGGACTCAAGTATCTTTGTTCTTAAAAACGGGGCTCAGGTCATTTTGTTATCCCTCCTTCTCCCGGACACACAGATGCACGTACTCACAATCTTTAGGAGTTATTGGATTAAACATTAAGATGTTCTTGCCCAGTTATTTTTAGTAGTTTTAGATTTGCTACAGGAAGCAACAGCTTACTAACCAAGTTATTACAAGTCATTTGAGTTCCTTTGGTTTTTAAACCAGTTGACACTTGAGCTGACAGCAGTCAATAAAATTATTTCATGTTCCTAGTTGCTTTAGTACTTCTGAAATGAATATGCACACCTACATTGATACAGCTATTTCTAACACAGAGATGGGTTTTAAATCAATGTTTAAACTTCAACATTATTCATGGGACTATCTGAGGGTGTGTGTATCTCTCTCTCTCTCTCTCTGTGTGTGTGTGTGTGTGTGTGTGTGTGAGAGAGAGAGAGAGAGAGAGAGAGAGAGAGAGAGAGAGAGAGAGAGAGGAGAAAGATTGAGACAGAGAACACCCACCCACTCAGGTGATGTCACTGAAGCAAATGGAAAAAGGAGGTTTGGAGGATGTTGGGATCAAAAGTGTTCTTGGGATCGGTGGAAAGGGGGTAAGTTTGTGAGGATAGCTGAGCCCAACAAGGCTGAGTCAGTGGCCAGAAGGCAGAGAATTGACCTTAGAGCACTCCCAACAATAACCTAGTTCAAGCTGCTGAACGTGTTTGAACACGGCACGGAGGAATCTGCTAGAGTCAGGAAGAAGTCATGGAATACTTCAGTCCATTGCCAGACACAGTGAGTCATTTTGACAGCCACATGCATGATCATTCAGAATGGATGGAGATAGTGGATTGAAAGTGGGGTGAAGACTGTTCTGAAAACCAAGAAGCAAATCAGAAACCTGAAGCAACAGAGGCAGAGAGAGGAACGGGAGACAAGAATGTGGGACAGGCATGGGAGGAAGGGAGTATAGGCATAGATTTGGTGGCTGCTCAGGAATTGGCAGAACCAATGGTGTTCACTTTGGGAAATGGCAACTACGTGGCAGTTACCTTTTCTGAGCATTGCTATTGCTTCCTTGACTCCAAAGCACCACAGCAATTTACCTTCCTGGTCCTCACATAAATTCATTAGAGTCCTCTCATGTCTGAGTCTCCTTGAGCCTATTTATATCTCCAGCAGGCTCCATTTCTCAGAGCAAGCAATTGCCTTTGGCGATGACTGTTTATGACCAAGGACTGATAGAAAAGACCTGAAGATAGCCGTAGAGTTTGGGAGTCAATAGATCATCAGGTAACACAGAAGGTGGAAGGCTGAAAAGCAATGGGAGACCTCCAGTGTTGAAGAATCTGAAATGAAATTGTGAGTGCATAGCCAAAGATGCCCAGAAGAGCAAACTCTGCTAACAATGAAGAGGCTGCAGGCAGGCTCTCTTGGAAGGCAGCAAGAGCGCTCCTACAAGATGGATCACGTTAATATGAAAAGGGTATTAGGGTATTCCTGAAATCAAGGAGGGACAGCAGAGGGCCACCAGAATGATACAGAGACTATTAAATGGTTAGAATCACAGTTGCTCTACTTCCCCTTTTGGGGAGGAGGGTGGGTGATAGAAAAGAAATCTACCAGGAATGTCCTCAATTCCAAAGGGAGAGGTAGATGTATAGGGACCAAATATCAAAGGGAAAGAAAAAAAGAAGGCTGTGTGCTTAAGCTCAGACAGAATTCTAGCATGAAAAAGTTTCAGGAAGATTTGTTACTAAGACAGGGGCAAATTTGCAGTGCAAACTGTCCCGCAGGCTCAGATCACTAATATTTGAGTAGGGCACATACGTATGTGAGTCGTTATACAAATCTTCTATATTTTAAGGAACTGAGCATTACAGAGGAAAAGTTTCTGTGGAGGCACAACTGCAGACTCACCTAGATGTACAGCTATTCCTTTTCTAAATGTCCTGTGCCTTTAGTCCTTTCGTGTAATTTCCCATATTTTGAGTGTTCATTGACAACACTGAGTAAGCATTCAAACACACAGAAAACTACAGGGAGGTGAATCTGACCTCCAGCAGTCAATGCATCACTTAAAAAACCAGGGTACTGACCTCTCGGCCTGAGAATGCCTGCTGAGAAAGACACCAAAGAGGACTTGAAAAGTCATGTTCACCTTAGCCATCAGATCTCAAACTCACAGTGGGCTCTGCTGGTTTCTATTTTTAACTTAAATGATTAAAAAACCTATGTATGTGCATGAAACCATATATTTGTGCATGTTACATGTATGTGTATGTAAGAAAGCATGCACATCTGTGAGTGGGCTTGGGAAGTCGGAGGAGTGTCTTTCTCTGTCACTGCCTGCCTTTCCCCCTTAAGGCAGGGTCTCCCCATGAATATGGAGCTGTCTTTTCAGCTAGGCTGACAGGTAGTAAGCCCCCACAATCCTCCTGCCTCTGTCTCATTTTAGTGTTGGTTTTACTGGTATGTGAGGGAAACCTGACTTGTTATATGGGAGCTGGGATCCACACTCCAGTTCACCTGATTGTGTACCAAGTTCTTGTAAGTGCTGAACCAGTTTTCCTGCCCTTCTGGTGTTTTTAATCTTATATATGACCATTTTATTACACTAACAACAAATATTCTTTAAATGCTTACCATAAACTTTGCAATCTGTTCTGCAATGTGAAATAAAACAAATGTATTCTAGACCAACCTAGGCTATACACTGAGACCCTGTCTCAGAACAAAACACAGCAAAACAATACATGGAAATACACGGCCTGGTACCTGTTCCCAAGAAGTGAATAATAAGTGAATAAGCTTTTTGATGTTGTTGTTTACAGCTAAGACTAGGACTAAGCACTATGCCAGGCATTGAATAGATATTCAACAAATCAAAGACAATGCCAGTCACACTGAATGGGGGTCACAAAGTGCTCTGTTTTGAGGATACACTCTCTCCTAAGTCATCATGAAGACCTATAAAGTAGGTAGAATAAGCCCTATCATATGGATGCACAGGGATGCTGAGCACGCAACTTTTAAATTTTATGTTGTGCATCTTATGCAGGCATGTACAAGCACACGTGGAGTTCAGAAGACCGTTCTCAGATTGGTTCTCTGCTTCCAGGGATCGAACTCAGTCTTCAGGCATGTACAAAAGACCCTCTACCTGCTAAGCTACCTCACCAGCAAGCGACGAGTATATCATTGAAGGCACACATTCTACAATCAACAGAGATAAGACACCAGCCCAGACATGCGCATTTCCTTCTACTGTGCCCCATTATCTAGTTACAAAAATTAGTGTACATGCGAATGAACAAGGGAGTGACCCAGAATGAGTACTTCTCAGGGAGAAGCCAGGCTCCATGCTAGAGAGGGTCAAACAGTTGAAGACTAGAATGATCAGGAACTCCAAGAGGTGGGTCTACGAGTGGGCACTGAGTGGGAAGAACCACAAAAATAGTGCACTAGAGTTGGCTGGGAAACTGGGAAATGGCGGGGGAACCACAGAAACTGTGTTAGAGTCGGTTGTGAGACTGGGAAACAGAAGTGGTGCCCAGAGTTAGCTGGGCTTAAAGAGAACAGTTGTGTAGGGAATGGGTGTGTACCTCGTCCTTGTGTGCTGGGAAGATCCTTCCTGGATTTTGGAGGGAAGACTGGTTTAATTCAGTACTTCTAAGACTCTAGCCACCACTGCATTCCCCAGTGTTTTATGGAGCTAAAGCTAAGCTTTTTGATATGATAGTCATTGACCTCCTGTGGCTCAGGCATCCCGGAAGAAGGGCTGGACCGATGGAGATGTGTCAAAAATAGAATGTTCACACCACACTTTAAAGATTTACCATAAGAAAAAAGTAAAATATCCCATTGCTATTTTTATATTAGTTGATAATCTTTTGCGTGTATTGGATTAATCACATTATATTATTAATATTAGTCTCACCTGCTGTTCATTTAAACATTTTTAAATGTGATTCCTAGAAAAATTTTAAGGTATATCTGTGCCTAATGTTGCAGCTGTATTAGTTGTGTATGGATTTCCTAAGGTCGCCCGCCATGAACAAAGTCCTATAGCATAGACCCAGGGCCTTAAATAGTAGAGATTTATTTATTTATTTGTTTGATTATTTTTAATTCTGGAGGTCAAAAGTCCAAGATCAGGAAAACTAATTTCTTCTGAATTCAGGAGCTAGCCATCTTCCTTCCCTACGTTTGTATGTGTGTGTGTGTGCGCACGCGTGTGTGTATGTGTGCGCGTGTGTGTGTACCACTCTTCTTGTAAAGACATCATTCACACTGTGTTAAGGCCCACCCCAATGACATTTTAGCCCCATCTTCTGTACAAGTCGCATTCTGAGTTGAAAGGTCAATGTATTAATTTGAGAAGGAGGGTACAATGGTCAACTTTAAGCTTGAGGGTTGACTTCGGGTGTTATTTGATTTGAGCATGAATCTCCTGGGTAAGTTTAGTATATTTTCATCAATAAGAGCCAAGGGGAGAAGTATTTGTCACCATATTTAACAAAATGAAGAGCAGTATGGACAAAAGATAAGCCAGACAAATGCAGATAGATAAGAATAAATGCAGAATGGAAGGGGAAAAGGAAGGCCAGGAATATGATTAGCTAGCAGAACACGACATGGGCACAGGGAAGCTATTCCCAGGAAATCTCAACAATATGGCTGAAGGCTGCCTAAATAAGACCCACTGACAACACTGGTCAATATGTCAATGTGGATGGGGAAATTACCATGGCGCTTCTTCGCCTTTAGAAGCAGTGCTACAGTCAGTCGATGGGTACTGGGAGAGGAAGAATGTGTCTTCTCCGGGGAGGAGCCCCCGACAGGTTAGCAGATCCTAGGAGGTCCTCTCTATACACAGATTAGCAACACCAGATGATCTCAGCAGAATATATTTATAAATTTAAATTTATATGTATGCTAAGAAATATAATTAAAAAATAAGAAGCCATGAATTTGAGAAGTGGGTAGGAAACAGAAGAAATTAAAGGAAGGAGAAGGAAAGAGAGAATGAGGTAAATACAATATTCACATAGATATTTTATAATCACATATAAAATGCTCAAAAAAATTAATAGTTAGAAAACAGAGACTGGAAAACAAAGGGGCCAGAATTCCCAGTGGTAGATTCTGTATTCTAGAACTACAAAGAGAAGTGGTCATCTGGCCTTTGGGTGTCTGTCTGCTTCACTAGGCGTGAGAGCAGACTTGGTTATCACAGCAAGACTACCATGTGGGGTCAGGACTGAAAGAAATCACATCCAGAGGCAAGGTGCGAGGGAGTGAGGGAGCCAGAGTCATACAGGGAAGAGGGTGAAGAGGAGGTGGTGTGAGCAAAGGGGATCCCCTGGGACTGCGTGCTGTTGGCCTGAGCTTAGGAGAAAGAGCTCCTGATCCCCACCGTGAGTGAGAGGGGGAATGAGCTGTTTCATTTAACTGCTGGAGCTCCAGTAGCATGATGCAGGTGCTTGTGGTGTCCAAGCCTGAACTGAGTCCCACATTAGTGAAATGTAAGGGGTTTGAGTTCTGTTGTTTTGTTTGTATCGTGGATGTGCATGTGTGCAAATAAGTGTGTATGTGTGTGAGTGTGTGTACGTGTGTTTGTGCGTACCTGATGTTCAATGGGCAAGGCATCCAGGCGTCCAGACACTGGTGTGGATATCAGAGACTCGGGTATTTGCTCTCACTCTCCACCTTGAGGCAGGGTCTCATTGCTCCCTGCTTCGTGTGCCAAACTTTCCGGTCAGTGAGCTTCCAGAAATATTCCTGTCTCTGCCTCCCATATTCCCACAGGGGCACTAGGAGTCACACACTAGTGGATCTGTATCTTATATAATGATCATACTCTCCCACCTACCATCTGCCGGGGAAAGAACAGGCTTGGCGCTTTCATGACGTGGGAACTAAAACATTAGACATATTCTGTGCAGTCCGTCCTTTTACAGGCTTTGTTACTAATACACACACACACCCACACACACCCACACACACCTTACTTGTGTGTACTAGATTCCCAAATAATCAATTTTATCCTGGAGTCTCTCACTAGTGTGTTTCCCCTTCTAGATTATTGTCTACTTACACCCTAAATACTATGCGTGGATAAGAAAACAACACACCCAGGAATTTCTCAGAAAACACGGGCCAAAGGGGAAAAAAGATACTATATATGTTGTTGTAGAACTATGACCTTAATTAGAAGGATGATCTCAGTACCCCCCAGGTCCACTCCTTGGTGTTTCTTGATCAGAGCAGATTTCAAGATGGAGGACAACTTGGTGCATCAAAGAGCAGGGAAGGACAACTTGACCACCAGTGTGAAATCATCCACCTGTACGAAAACAAAGAGGAGAGGAGGGGAGGAAGGAAAGGAGGGGTAGGAGGGTAAAGGGATGGGAGGGGAGGAAGGAAAGGAGGGGTGAGAGGGTAAGGGGAGGGGAGGGGAGGAAGGAAAGGAGGGGTGAGAGGGTAAGGGGAGGGGAGGGGAGGAAGGAAAGGAGGGGTGAGAGGGTAAGGAGAGGGGAGGGGAGGAAGGAAAGGAGGGGTGAGAGGGTAAGGGGAGGGGAGGGGAGGGAGAAGGCAGAGGAGAGGAGAAGAGGAGGGGGAGGAGGAAAAAACCTTCACTTAGAGATTAATGTTTTAGTTAGGGACTGGAGAGACGGCTTAATGGTTAAGAGTATAAGCTGCTATTCCAAGGATCGTAGGTTCAATTCCCAGCACCCACATGGCTACTCACAACCATCTGTTACTGCAGTTCCTGGGCTCCCATATTCCCTTCTGGCCTTCATGAACATCACACACACACACACACACACACACACACACACACAGTGCACAGATGTACATGCTGGCAAAACACCCCCACACAGAAAGTCAATTTTAAAATTGACTCTCATTGCTAGTTTTCCAAGCACAATTCTTTCTCAACATGAATCATTCATTCTTCTCCTGGCCAAGGGGGAGCTGTGAAAATGTGTGGCAGCAATAAAGGAAGTTAACTTTATAACTTTTTCTGTGGTGTTATTTGATGCTGTTGTTTTTCAAATTTCTAATTTACATATGATACATGAAGGTGTATTAAATCCTATTTTCAGATAAACCCTAACTGCAAAAATATACAAAGCATGCATCTTTTCCCGTTGACTAAGTAGTGACTTGCTTTGCAAAGACAAGCTTTAAAAAACGTTCAGGGAAAAGGAATCATGTGTTCACTCCTGTTAGAGTTCAAATGTGAAAAGTTGCCACATCCGGACGCTTGTCCCATCAAGTGTTGGTACTTTAAGTGTTGAAGAACCTTTGGGGTGATAAGCATGGCTCTTTGTGGTAAGTCACTGGGAACAGTCTTCGAGGGGTCAGACTTCCTTCCCTGCTTCAGTGACCACATGACCAGACCAATTCTCTGAACACACTGACAGAGCAGACAAGCCCTCATGTCTTTCCACCCTAGTGGAACTGGACCTTTAAACTTCAGACCTCAATAAATTCCTTCTCCCAAAAGCTATTCCTGTCACAGCATCAAATAATAATAATAATAACAACAACAACAACAAATACAATTATAGACAAAAACCAATCTCCACACAAGTATTTGTGAACATCCCTTGTGACCGTCACTGGCTCAGGCTTGTGTCCCATGGACCATCAGCAAACTCACACAGCAGAACAGAGGCAAGGTGCATGTTTGATCTGCTAACTAGAACCTGGGGTGTTAGAGAGCTGTAGTCAGGAAAGCTGGGGAAACAGGCTCAAAGCCATGCTCAGTGTTACCACCTCAGTCGTGACAGGATAAAGTTTTCAACACTGGTTCAACAGGAGTAGACGGAGGGACAGACTCCTCAGCAAGGCTTTGCAGCCGGACAATCACATCAGTGAGCCAGAGCAAGGAGGTGGGGTCCTGGTGCTGCCTAACCAAGATGAGAAGCTGAAGCAAGGAAAACTGTCAAAGTGGCTTCTTCTTTCTTCTTCTTTCTCTTCCTCCTCTTCTTCTCCTTACTCCTTCTCCTTCTTCTCCTCCTCGAATGTGGAGGAATCTCAGAACAAGGAGAGGAATGGGAGCGGATAAGAGAGAAAGCAGCTCAGGTGTTCTGGGTTGCTAAGGATAGATAACCCACCAGCCATTAGAAAGAGAGGCATAGCAGGAGCAGGGGATGGAGCCTAATGGAATCAATCACAGAAGATTCTGCCAGTCTGGTTGACATCACACGCTAAAGAATAAATGACTTTCCTGAAGGAGATGACACCGCTCACCCAAAGTCTCCAGCCCATTTTGCAAAGTCCTGCGGAGCCCTGACAGCTGCCAGGGCTGGAAGACTTGCCCAGAGGCTGGGAGTCCCATCAGCTTGCCATGCCGATTCCAGTGAAGCAACAAGGAACTGAGCCAACTGCCTAGAATACTTTAAAAGAATACTCGAAAGGTCTTTAACCTGTTAACGATGCCCTGACGACCCTGAATTTGCTATTACTGGAGGAAATGATGCTGAGGCCCGACAGAACTGAAGCTGCAGATTGATTGATACTTTTAATTTCGTATTTGTTCATGGGGAGGCTGGTTTTTTTATTGTGGCAGCACCTGCTCATGCCATTCCAGTTACAAGGCCTGTCGGAGGGTTTATGGCAGAGGGTTATCTCTATTATAAGCATGAGCGGGAGTGGGTAGTTAATATCCCTACAGTTTCCTGTGGTACATAGCAGAATTATTTCTGGTCCATGTTGTCAAATCATACACATCATCTTTGCACAAAAAATTAAAATAAAAATTTAAATGTTATGCCCAAATCAACATCATTAATTAAGTTGTGATGGGAATATTATCCAAGTCAATCATGAAATTAATCAGTAACTTCATATCAAGAATGTGAACAAACAATTTGTTTAAAGTTCATGTTTGGAACCCAAGATAGTTATTAAAGTTTTATTGATAAATTATTGAATTGAGCCTTAATGACAGAAAATAATATAATATGAATATAAATTATATACACTTGATTACTAGAGAATTACTTAGACAAACAGCACAGGACACATAGACTTTCATTACTTTAAAGTCAACACAAGAATATCGTACAGTTCATTGTTCTCAGTCAAGAGGTAATTTACAGTAAGGAGATAAAGACCCGCACTTTTCATATCCTGCTTACCAAGCTAAGCACATGCTCTGCAGTATGTGTGCACAGCACTCGACAGTGTAGTGAACGAGAGAGTGATAACGGTGATAACGCCATCAGGATAGTGAGATCTCTGCACTGTTGGGAAGACCGGTGAGAGCCAGTGTACTTGGATCTAGGCTTTTTCCTGCCTCAAAACCATTCAAGCTGTGGGCTGTGTGGCTGACCTCTACAGTTTCTTAGTCAAACAAGAATGATAACAGCAATCACCAGCATTGTGAGGGCGAACTGGGGCAATGAGTGACCAGCTCAGGCAGAAGTAGGACAGGCACAAATATTTTCCAGCAAGGCCTGAAATATCTTGATTTTTTTGTTTGCTTTTGTTGCTGTTGCTTTGTCTTATTTTCCCAGACAACATGCAAGTGCCCAAAGGGAGGACTGGTGTGTGTGGTGCAGATTACAGCGTGTGCATCACCAGATCACATGGAGAAAGGCCGTTAAGATGGCAGCCAGAACTGAGGATGCTAATCAGCTGCCTTCCGAAGAAAGAGTTCATCTTGGACAAAATGGGTATGTTCAGTGCAGACAGGGCCCTTCAGGGTGGAAGAGTAAGAGGGAATTGAGTTGAAGTCAGACGGTCTTGCAGACTACTAGCTGTGAACACCTTCATTTCAGTCCAATGAAGCCAATCTCAGAATTCTAGTAGCCTTGTCCATGCAGAGCTGGGTTAAGGTACCAAGTTGTGGGTCTCCACTGTCAAATGGATGGGACTGAGAATCACCCAGGAGATTGGTGAAGCGCGAATCTGATGCATCACACTAGATCCAGACTAACGCATGGAGATATCATGGCATGGAATGAGGGCATGCCTCACAGCAAGCTCCGCCTCACAGCAAGCTCCAACTCAACCCAAGCTCCGCTCATCCCAAGCTCTGCTCACCACATGCACCGCTCACAGTAAGTACTGCTCACCATAAGCCAAGTCACATGGAACCAAATGACCATGAAAAAATGAGTTATTTCTCACTTAAGTTGTTCTGTTAGGTGTTTTGGTCTCAGATTTGATAAAAGTAAATCAATGAGAGAGAGACCAAGCCTGGTCAAGCACGCCTGTAATTCCAGCACTTAGGCTAATCTCAGTTTACACAGCAAGTCCAAGACCAGACTGGATACACGAGACCCTACCTCAAAGACATCAAAGCAAAAAGAGAAAGGACATATAAAATCAGAGAAATTTTATTTCTGTAGTGTATGTGTGTGTGTGGTCCAGTCTTATGCACAAGTGCCATAGCATACATGTGGCCGTCAGAGGATAACTTGTGGGAGTCAGTTCCATCCTCCCACCAAGTGGGTTCCAGGAATCAGGTCATATTTACCTACTGAGCTATCTGCCAAACCTGAGAAACTTTAAAAAGTAACAAAGTCAGAATCTGGACCACCAAGAATATGAGATCCAGTTTCATACACATCTGAGAAAATAATAAAGCAAAAGTCACACATGAGGAGCCGGGGTGAGGAGAATAAAGAAACCCTATGCGCAGAATTAGTTTTCACAGCATGTAAAGTTAAATCAAAATAAGGTCGTTTTAAGGTCTGCATAGGACACTGTTAACTTTATTTTAAGATGAGGAGAGAGGCAGTAAATAATTTGTCCAAGATGACAGATACCTGCTAATGCCTTCATTTAGCCAAATGAAGCCAATCTAGGAATTCTAATAACCTTGTCTGTACAGACCTGGGTTAAGGACCAAAGTTAGTGGGCTTCCATTGTCTGTATCAATAGTCCCGGGCTATGGTTACAGGTATTAAATAAGAGACCCTGAAAATCTACAAAGTAATTAACAGCATACTAACAAAAATTGAAAGAAAATTCAATGGTTTTAAATATAAAATTGAGGTAATATTTTACAAAGGAAAATACATTGAAAGATTAAAAGTAGTAAGCAGAAAGAAATACAGAAAATTCAACACCCAGCTAATAGCTTCAGAAACAAAAAAAAAAATTCAAAAATATGTTTATATGTGTTGTTCTAACAAGTACCATAGTAAATTATTAATAAAGCCAGAAGGCCAGAGAGATGATTCAGTGGGTGAAGGGAAGAACCAACTATTGCTGGTTATCCTCTGACCTCCACATGCAGTGTGGGACTCACATGTACACACACACACACACACACACACACACAAACATAGAAGAAAAAGACAGACAGATTTTTTTTTTTCAAAACTCATCAAGAAAAATTCAGAACAGCAGACATGGAATTCTGCACTAAAGTCATCCATGGAGTATTTACCACAAAAAATGAAACACACGTATTTTACAATAGAACCCATCATCATCCTAAAATGTTTCTGCGGGTATTTATGGGACTCACTGTTCAAAAGACTCTACAATGTCATTATATTTCTTGATGCAATCATTAAGAACTTGCTTTTTGCAATATACACTGATATATATATATATATACTTACATATGCTGTCAAAGATCTCAAAGTAAAATAAGTATTGTACTAAATTTCTATGTCCAGCTTATCTATTCATCTAAGTACCTATGTATCTATTGAGTACACAATAATAAATATAAATTCATGTATAATACATAAAAGTAAAGATAAAGTATATATGTATATATAAAGTATATAATAAAGACAATTAAATATACACAAGTCTGAAACCTTTATTTACCATGTTTCTTTCTGTCAGGAGGGTTATTCCTAAGATTATTACCCAAGAAACAAAGAAGAAGAAAGAAAAAGAAGAAATCATGAGAAGCAGGAAATGAAGGAACTGGGCAGTTCCAAAGACTGCAAGGACAAGCTTACTGTGGCCTGCAGAGCGGCCTATTCGTCCACAAAAGAACGAAATATAAAAGTAGATGCAAATGACTTCACATATCTGAACTGAGACCAGTATCCGAGTAGTACTCCTTTTAAAGAATTGAAGGTGTTTCTGCGGACCTTCAGTGAAGCAAAATATGCTTGAAAAACCACATAGAAAGCTGCTTTTACAATGTGAAATTATTATGAACTTCAAAACAAGTCAGTGATGGTGTAAAGTTGCTCCATCTGTAGAAGTACGTACCAGATCACAGTGAAGCAAACACTGGAATTGAGTGGTGAGCTTGAATCACGATAAAGCATGTGGAGACTGCAGGTGCCCTAACGAGGCTCGGGACTAAATGCCCACTTGTAAAAAAAAACTGAGGAGACTGAGAGAGAGAGCAGATATCCACTTCAAAACGTGGAAGTAAACAGAGAAAGAGTCAAACAAGTGATTGCCTGTTCTGAAGGAGACTTCGATATAGGAGGAGGGTGGGGCAAGAGTATGGAGTGTTCCATCAGGACCCTTCTAGTCAACTTGCTTTTCTTTGTTCCTTCTGTCAATTCATTACATCATGTACAAACATAAATGCACAACACAAATAAAGCTTAAATGCCTTGAGCAGCTTTTTTACACAGTGTATGGTCTCAGTGAACAGTAGATGCTGGCGACAGCTGCCATGACATTTGTCAAAACAGCAGCACTACCGCAGAATTCAGTCCATGTTCTGAAAGACAGTCCGTGGTAGGCTACTGGTAATGCTTCATGTCTCCATTCAAAGTGTTCAATGGGTCAAACTCACATATGGGACCAGCTGAAAAGGCTGATCCCTAAACACATTGAAAATCAGTCATCGAAAACCAAATCTGATTTTTTTTCTTAAGTGATGCTATGTTCTGAATGTGTTTCTTCAAAATTTATGCACTGAGAGCCACCGGGGCCAGCAGTGGAAGGTGGAGCTTTGGCAGTACAGCAGAGTATATCTTATCTCAGAAGCTAAAGGAGAAAGCTTCAAGTAGAGTGCCAATCAATGAAAAATCACAAGAAGCTATACATAGTTTAAACCTAAATTATATCTAGCTCATGGGTGGGTGTCCCAGTGTGTGTGTGTGTGTGTGTGTGTGTGTGTGTGTGTGTGTGTGTGTCTGAGAGAGAGAAAGAGAGAGAGAGAGAGACAGAGACAGAGACAGAGGAAGGTGGTGGGAGGGAGAGATGGGGAGTAGATATCATTTGAATTTCTACATTCAAGCAGTAATAATCACAACTGTCATGTCTTTTTTAAATATTCATTTTATTTTAATTGTGTGATTCTGTGGTAATGGGGACTTGTGCATATAAGTTCAGTGCCCAAGGAGGCCAAAAGAGGGCATTGGATCTCCTGAAGAGTAACAGGCAGCTGAGAGCCAGTATATGGGTGCTGAGAACCAAGCTTGGGTTCTCTGGAAGGATATCAAGAGCTCTTAATGGCTGAGCCATTTCTCTAGACCTATAATTGATAGCTGAGGAGATAATCTAGTAGTATGTAGTAGCATACACAATATTTCTACAGACTCACACACATAAAATTCTATCTGAATGGATCACAGCATTTATGCGACATTATCATCTCTCTGTACCAGCCAATAGCATAACTTAGCCATGTTTTCATGGTCAGCACTGGCACATTTACTTTGTTCTTCAGGGAATGAATGATTTAGTGTTCAAATACGTGATGGTTCTTGAGCCTTTTCCCTACCGATGCATGTTTACTCTATTTTAAAATAATGTTAAATCCTTGATATCTAAAGCTTCTTTTGTACCAAATTAAATATTTGGAGGCAGCCACCATCATTATATTCAGAAATAGTCAGGAAACTGATACTACTAAAAATATTTTTTTGAAAAGAGTTCCTAGTCTCGATGTCTTAAAGTTGAACAAAATATTCTTCTTATATAATATTCTTCTTATATCATTCATCAAGGTAGATGAGTCTAAAATTTGGTGACCATGCCAACAGAGAAGCCCTTGGAGCTTCTTTTGTGATTCTCAATATACAGCACTGTATGTTTAGGACACTGAGAAAATCTTTTTTCCATAAGCTTCCTTAACATTATAATTTAAATGTTTAATCAGTTATCAGTGCTCTATAGGTACAAATGCTCTATTATATTTAATGGAACATAATTCTTGCTGCTTGATTTTGAATGTCTATGAATTTTGAATCTGATAAGTGTGGAGGCCCAAAAATGTGAGCCTATTTCCACCTTGACCAAAGGTCAGAGAGTTGGAACTTACCTCTAGTCCTTCAAGGTTATAGTGTTTCTAGCTCAAACAAAAGTCCCACCTAGATTTAGATCAGAGAGTTCTGTTCTCTCAAGATTGTTTTCAACAGGTATGACTAATATCCAAGACCTTGTGTTTCAGGAATAGAGAAGTTGATATGTTTTTACCTCAAACAAAAGTTTATGGATCCAACTAAGGTTCCAGTTCCTTTAAGGAGATAACATTGGATTCCACCCAGGGAGTGGTTTGCCTACAGAATATTTTGGTCTAGGGTATGAGCAAGATTTGGTTTGTCCTTGCAACAAATGTTTAACTGTGAATGTAGCCCATGAACTTCAACTGGTATGTTCATTTCTTTATATCATGATAACACAGTTTTTTTTAATCTTATTCCTACCTCTTAGGGTTGGAGTATTTTAAGCAATTTGAAATTAAACACAGACGATTTCACTAGAACTTCCTTCTGGTGCCATCCTATGTTTCTGTTTTATTATTTTATTTGCATATTTATTTTCTTTTCCATTTTTTCTGATCTCCACACCCCTACTGTAGCAAGTGGTATTTTTGTCAAAGCTGATCCCCAACAGATAAAAAGAAAGAAAACAATGAAAATGTCTATTGTGTATTAGGTATATGTTTCTAACATGTTTACTATCTTCCATCAAACTTTCTCCATAACAAAGAATATGCTGGGGTGGGGTGACTTGAAATCTCTCCCTCTCTGTAATTGGTGTTAGTTACACTGTGGTGGTAAACACGAGAGTGTGCCTCTATAGATGGATACTCACACAATTTCTGCCTGAGATATACTATAGATAGCAAATGTAAGGTGTTACTGCAATGTAAAATAGTTCCTAAAATTGGGAAGCATTACATCATAAGAACACTAGGAATCAAACATAAACAAATTTAAATCATTCATTTCTGCTTCCAGGAATATTAAATCTAAGCCTTCTTCCTCCTTCCCCCTTTATTGGCTGTCCTTCCTTGTCTACACACAATACACGTCACCTTCTTCAAACATTCTACAGCCCTTTAGTTTCCAGGGAAATAGCTCACCCTGGACAGACCATCCTGAACTTGGCCAGACTCACAAGACATAGGGTACCATTTCTTAGCTGTGACTCTTTGGGCACTCCAATTGCTCCCCCATACCCTCCCACCCACTCCTCAGAGAGGATAAGGCACATTGCTTTGAGGAAGGACCAAGGCCCTCTCTACTGTATCTAGGCTGAGCAAGGTATCCATCCAAAGAGAATGGGTTCCCCAAAAACCAGTACAAGCAGTAGGGACAAATCCTGGTGCCACTGTCAGTGGTCTGCCCCAGTCATACACCTGCCACCCACATTCAGAGGGCCTGGTTTGGTCCTATGCTGTTTCCTTCCCTGTCTGGCTGGAGTTGGTGAGCTCCCGTTAGCTCAGGTAGACTGTCTCAGTGGGTGAACCCATCATGGTCTTGACCTCTTTGCTCATATTCTCACTCCTCCTGCTCTTCGACTTGACCATTGTTTTAAAACACCCAAAATCTTAAGGAAAAAGCATTAAATAAACATGGAATACTGCAGTAAATTGACGGCTACAGACTGTTAGTTTTCAACTGTCAACCTAAGTTGCCAAGAGATGTAAGTTCTCAGTGTCTTTCCCATTCTAGACTTTATTGATGCCAGAAACTTCATTCACTAGATGGAGTTATTTGTTGCTTCATGGTGTTACTGTAATGATGGGCTAGTTAATAAAAATAATATAATGACAGTATGAGCAACAATCAGTGTCACCCTTTCCTCTGATTTGCAGACATCATCTAGATGGAGGCATGAAAGGCAGTTTATTTCCAAGTCAGGCAAAAGATCCATCATAGTTATGGATAGTTCAAGTCAAATAAGCAAAATGCGCCGTCCGTGGAAACTGGTGAAATACATGTTGATAGCTACTGTCAGGAAAGTGGAAGGAGAAACAGGTAGACCAGAAGGATACATGACTATGTTCTTTCACCAGCACAAAAATGAGAGAGAGATTTAGCTATTTAGAATAACAACTTTGAGAGCTTTTGGTGATTTATTTGACAGCAAAGAGGAGAGCCGACTCCCCTCCTCAGAAAACTGGCTCCTCAATTGCAACCACTCAATAACCTCGCAGTTGGAGATGCATTTTCCCCCTTGCCTATATGTATCCAACTCCCATTTTATTATTTGCTATTAGAAAATGCTATTTAATTCCAACCACCGCTTGGTGACCTTTGTGTGGCTTCCCCATTTAGGAAATTTACAAGTAAATCACCAAGAAGTATGTACACACACACTTATAAAATATACATGCACTTGTGAATGAAAAGCAGCCAGTGGGACAAAGGACAACGTGCATTGCAAACGCTGGGCACATGAGGTGGGAGGCAGGTGTTCGGGAAAGCTTCACACCATCCCAATATTTTTCTAATGACTTCTATTTCCAGCGCAAGGGAGAATATGGAAAACATTAGCCATGCAGCGCTTTGCACAGTGACACGTAGCTGGCAACACGGTGACTGGGATCCCCTTTTCTCTCACACAAAGAAATAGGGTGATTTTATTAACAAATAAATGCCATTTCCATCCTGCTGTTAGCTGTGCGGCTGGGATCCCCGAGGTACAGAGGCAGGCAAAGCACACAGCTGTACACCTACTTGCAACAGTTGTACACCCACACACAGCACCGAGGGGAGGAGCAGGTCAAAGAGAGCGAGCGGTAAAGAGGATGCGGAACCTGGCTTCTCCACACCGCCAGCCCGAGGGGAGTCCCGCCCTGTGCAGCTCGGAGCTTTGAGCATTCTCTTGCACTTGTCTCTTATTAACCACCTACCGCATTTTTGTATTCCACATTCACATCTACCAAAACAGTGTTTAGCAAATTACAGATGCCGAATAAAAAGCAAGTCAACCAACCTCGCAGGCAGCTTGAAGGTGGTCCCAAGCAGGGGGGTGGCAGAAGCTGCCGCCCTGGTAGACATGGATGTTTCAACCATTTAAGTGCCTCTGTGGGCTCTGGAAAAGAAAGGGAGCCCTGGCCACACTGTTATTAGGGTGTCTTTTTGGAGCCTATGAGTTACCCTATGCCCGTGGCCATAGGGGATATACTAAGAGGACACAGACAGAAAGAAACCAGATATTCAAATGTGTAAGTCAAAAGAGCTTACCTGTGTTGTCACCCAGCAGCCCTATCGTCCTGGGACAGGCAGAGTGGACCCCACCACTTCTCATGCCAGTGGAGACCCTCCTCTCAACTCTGTCACAGAAGTTTGAGTTTTCTCCTCTATAACACACCCCTGTGTCAATGTATGGCCCCACTCTCTTGTCTCCTTCATTCACTTTTGGGACATTTTTCCACACAGCTCTCCAACACTGGTGCCCTTCAGGAGTCTATACTGGTTCCTCTTCTCACTTTAGATGCTGTTCTTATATTCATTTGAATTATGCTGGTATCTTGAGGCTAAAACGTCCAGACTCTAGTTTCCTAGCCCTGGTTGTTCCCCACTTACGTCTTTCTCACAGCTCTGCCCATATACCCCAGCCTTTATTTTCCATGGGTTTGAACCAGAGTGCATCATCCTAGGCAGCTAGTCAAAGTCCCACTCTACTTCTTTTAATTTACCGCAACTACGGTAATTATTTCTGTATCAACTTAAGCATCATCACTGCCTGGAGAATTATGCTGCTGTGTTCAGGTTAGGCCATGCATTGAATAGTTGCTGACCACTCCTGTGCTGGGCTAGCCCTACCCATGAGCAAGCTCCACCTTTCTTCCTCATTTTGACTTCCTCTGAAATTCCTCCATGTTCTGCAGCCAAGCTAGAGCCTCTCCATTATGGCAGTTGGCTTGTCCAGATTGTCAAAGGCTTAATTTTTGTTCCCATCAGAGTCTGAAGTGGGTCAGGTGACTATCCTTGACAGAACATCTTCAGGTGTAAAAAACAAGAGACAAGCGGCTTCAAGTCAGCAATTGCATCACCTCAAATATGTTATCAATGTTGCCAAAGTAGGAAACATAAAAGCTTGGAGATTTGTCTTCTCTTAATGGCCTCAGACTGAAAGGGACACAGAATTCTATTTAAGATCCAAGCAATTGTCTAGAATTGGCCACATAACCCCACTTAATCTGCCCTGGAGCTAGGAAAGATGGGATACATGAATATCTGATGAGCACTAATTAATATTACTTCAGGATTGTTTCAGGAAGTTAAACATTACCTCTAGGGTTGGAAAGATAAAGCAATGTAAGGCCGAACGCCGTGTCGTGGACCTGTGCATCTACCGAGAGCAGCAGCTGGGCAAGCGAAAGGAGCTCACACCTAAGAAGGCTGAGGCCTAGCCCACAAACAGGGGTCCCTGAAAATAGGAAGAGGGGTTCTTATCTTTAGGGTGAGGGAGAGTAATTTATGGCTGTCCAGGAAACTGGCAGAAAACAAACAGACATTCTGAAAAATTCATTAAAACACATGCACTTAAAAACACCACGATGGCTGTGACTCTCTTCCCGCCTGTGGTGTAATTAAATAAAGCTCGATCTAACCATTTTACTTGTATGCATTAGGGACTCCAACCAGGCCTCTCTTGCTCCCAAGACTTCAATATGCCCTTATCTGTTTGTACTAATTGAGTTTTCTCATACTGCCACATGGGCAGCAGCTAATAGAAGATCTGATATGCCAGTGGGTGATGCTGGGCTCCTAAAGGTCTCCCAGTGACCTCAAATCTTCAGGAACTCAGATCCATACTGGAGATAGGAAAATCTTGTGCCTTCAAATTCTGTGCTCGTGTCGAGTAAGGGAATTAAAATCTTCAGAAGCTCATCAACACTAGAGAAATAAGCAGACCAGCTTAGGAGGGATGCAGTATGTGCCACTAAGCTTCTCCTGGTTATCATCTCAGCTGCATCTCAAATGAAAGATAGTGAGTCACAGGGCAAAGCCAGGCCTCTTGGAACAGACCTGTATTCCCAGATATTCAGGAGGCTGAGGAGAGAGGATTGAATATTCAAATCCTATCTGGTTATGTAAAGAGTTCCAGAGCATTCAAGACCTCGAACAAAAGTATAAAAGAGTGGATGTGGGAAAGATTGTTGAACGGTGAAGAGAACTTGCTTCTTTTCCAGAGGATCTGGATACTGTTCTGAGAACCCAGAAGAGGCATCTTGCAACTGCTGGTTCCAGGGGATCTGAGCCTGCTTGTATGTAGCTACCAAGAGCACATGAACAAACACGGTATGCCATACATATATTCAGGCATATACATATGCTCATAAAATAATAAATAAGTAGCCTTTTAAAAGGATGGCCAGAGAGATGGCTCAGTGGTTACAGTACTTGCTACTCTTGCAGATGACCTTGATGTGGGATTCCCCTCTGTATGCTGTGAATACCATTGGTTAATAAAGAATCTCATTTGGCCTGAAAGGATAGTAGGAGGGGAAAACTAAACTGAACACTGGGAGAAAGGAGACAGAGTAGGAGAGAAGCCATGTAGCCCCTCTGGAGACAGACTCTGGGAACTTTACTCAGTAAGCTACAGCCATGTGGCAATATACAGATTACTAGAAATGGGTTAAAATAAGATGTAAGTGTTATCCAATAAGAAACTAGAGCTAATGGGCCAAGCAGTGGTTTAAATAATGTAGTTTCTGTGTGATTATTTCGGGTCTGAGCTGCCGAGCAGCCGGGAATCAACAAGCGGTGCATTACAACAGGACCTGAGCTGCGTTTCCAGCACACACATGATGACTTAAAACTGCCTATAACTCCAGTTTCAAAAGACAGTCACAAGAACACATTTATAAACCTACACTAACAAGTACATATAACACACACATTCACACATGTACATGCACACAAGATGGCTGTAAACAGAGCCATTGGTAGAGCACCAGTCTGACAGGCATGCAGTTCTAGGATCCATTCTCAGTAATGGAGGAGGCATAACCACCTGTAGGCCTTGTTATTGCACAGATTTCTGGGCTCCATCACACACTGCCTCAAAGGTTCGCAGGTATCACTGCTGTTGCTGTTGCTCCAAAGACTGTACCCCAAAAACCAACAGTTCAAAAGAGTCTCCCAGACAACTTGGGAATGTAGATTTTTATGTGAAATATCTCAATTAAAAAAATCTTGACAACAAACTTAAAAACATTTTTTTAAGACAAACCAGTTCTGATTAAGAAATGGTGCACGGACACACAGAGCACACCTTTGGGAGAGAAGGTAGCCCCTGAGTTTATAGTCACAGCTTTGGGGGAATTCTTCAGCCAGGTAGGTGAGCCACAACAAATAACTCATAACAGTGAGCAGACATTAGAGATATGAGCATTTGCTCCCTACTCATCAAATGATCCCATTTTGTCCTTTGTCACCGTCAAAGCTACATTTGTGTGAAACGCAACCAAGCCCTTCTAGTAACATTCCCCAAAGGTGTAGGTTTCATTCAGGTCAATATTTAAGGCAGCAACTCTAACCCTATGTCTAAAGCAGTGTGTGCTTATGTTCTCAAAGCTTCAGGTTCATGCATTTTTCACAACCTGACCCAGCACCTTTGATGCACAGGATGCCATCCTGGGTACTGGTGGTACTCTCTGTCTTGCCCAGTTTCCATAACATCCAGACTTGGGAAGGGAAGAGAGCAAGGAGCAGAGAAGAGAAATGGGAACAGACACAACTCTAAACTGTTTTATGTGCTCTGGAATTCCATTAAAGAGCTCCTCTGAATTAAAATGTTTAAATTGATCATCCCTACAGACAATGTCAGTTAAAGTCTGCCCTGTTTCTCCACGTAGATTCTCCATCCACTTTGACATCTTCATTTGACTAAGCTTTGGGGCCAAGCTGTCCAAGAAGAATTATTTCCAATACAGAGAAACCTGGCCTACAGTTTTATTATTCTAACCAGACAATTCAAGATAAAATACAACCATTTCATTTGGAAGGCAAAGAACGCAAACTTGTGGCAGGCACGTTTAACTTGATGCTACTCTGACATGTATGGATGCACTTGAATTAGGCAGGAAACTCAAGCACATGGTGATGAAAATATGCATTCTAGACTGTTGCCTTCATGTGCGGTCTAGGATTACCCTGGCATGAGATTTCCAGTTCTTAGGACCCAAAGCCGATTTGGATGTATCTCCTAGCAATCTATTTCTAGATTCCATCTATTCCTGTATCTAACTCAGAGGGGGAAAATATCATGATAGATATCCAAAGACATGCTGCCGCAAATGTGTTTTAAGAAGTAGAAAGATATCTGGTCTTTAAAAACAGATCTTTGATTAATCCCATCTGAATTATGGAGTCCTAAATAAAATAACCGTTTTTACCCATTTAAAATACCTAAGTTCTGGATAGTTTAAGGTTTTATCTATTTTTTCCATCAGATAAAGCAAAGACACATATGTGACTCTTGGAAGATTTTGGAGTTTACAGTGACAGTAGATTTTATTACCTACACCTCAACATCTTGATAACCCAGTTTCAGAGACATCTGTCCTCCACTGAAGAAACACTCCAGCTGAGGCTCAAACGGCTCTGAATGGGAGATCTCTAGAGCCAGGCAGGTGAGTTAGTGAAGTGGAGCAGACTGGTTCATCAAGAGCCAAGGTCAGAGAACATGGAGGACGATGGGCCCCAGGCCCTTTGCGGCTGTAACTGCCCCTCCTGCCAGCCCTCCCTCCTGTACTTGGGCAAGACACTCGCCCATGGATGACTCTAAGGGATGGGCCTCCAGCCTAAAGAAGAACCCAGAAAGAACCACCTGGGCGCCACACTAGAATGTGAGATCCTGGGCATAGGGAAAGGGATTTTCTGAGCCACTATTGCTGTTCTGATTGTGTCCAATTTGGAGGAGAACAAAAACCATCTATTGTTATCAAAGAGCATCTAGGGAGAAAAATCATCATTTGTAATGAATCTTTAACCTATTTAAAGAAAGACGGACTCTACCCGGAGAGCTGAGCCTTTGTCGCCCTGCTCTAATTAGTCCCTCTACAGCCAGACACTGGCTTCACCTAGGGCAGAGTTTGTTCTCATCGTCTGCCTGTTTGATCACCACAGTGCTCACAATGCCTCCTAGAATTTGCTTCCCCCAAATGATGAAAGGGTGTTGTTTCTGGCAAGCCTCCAGTTGTCTCCTTGTTTTGAGTCAACCCCACCCCCAGTTTCCCTCCAAACTCCTACCCCATCTTTTCTGTTTGATGAGTCAGCTTGAATCTTTGCCCTACCCCCAATTCTGCTGCAACAGCTCCACCTTCTCCGGTGCAGAATCTTGTTCAGGAAAAAACACTGTGAAGGTAGGTCAAGCTGAGAATTCAAACAAATTTTAAGACAACATATCAGTGGGTCTTTTTCAAAATATTACAATACAAACAGTACGTATTCCCCCTTCAATTTAGCAATTCCACTTCTAAGGAGTTCTCCAATGCATAGATCTCAAATGTTCATATGATATATTGTAGCATTTTAGCAACACCAAAATTGGAAACAGTCCAAGTGCTGATTCCCCTAGGGAGTCTTTAGATGAACTTTGTTCCTGCTCTACCATGTGCAATAGTTGCATCATTAGAAAGCTCAGAGCAGGCCTGGAGAGACTGCACAGGGTGTAACGTGCCTGCGATGCAAACATGAGCATCCAAATCTGGATCCCCAGCACCCACATAAAAACTTGGCATGGGGTGCATGCCTTAACTCCAGTGCTGGAAGGCAGAGACAGCAGGTCCCAGTGACTCACTGGCCAGCTAGCCTACTGGAAACAAGGGCTCCGGGATTCATGAGAGACACTGTTCCAACAAGTAAGGTGAAGAAGTGATTGAGAAAAACATCAGAGATGTCAACCCTGCACTGGCACACAGATAAATATAATACACACACAGGCACACAGAGACACACACAAGCACACATGCACACTCGTGAACTTGTGCACGCGAGCACACACACACATACACACCACACACGCACACACATTAGCGCGCACACACACACAGAGACCAGGGGCAGGCAATCTCTGTGAAGTGTCCCCAGTACATACAGTTCAGTGATGAAGGCTGGCAACAAAGGGGCTGTGTAAGTGCAGAACCTCCATGAGGGCAGAGAAAACCCAGCCAGTGTCTTCTGGGCAACAGGACAAAGGAATGGCAGCGAGGCACCTGACCTTGACCGTCTTTATTAGTTGAAGTTTTGAGCCATGTTTGGGAGCCATTCCCACCAAAGCTAACCAATTAATCGCTAACCAATCAATGAGTGTGGTCCTCATGGAGCAACATTGGAACTAAGCCGTTGTGCACCGCAGTGGAAGTGAGTCCTCACTCTGGTCTCGTCCTCTGCATTCCTTTCACAGTGTTTCTACCAGAGTCCTTCAACAGATGGCACACAAGGGTAGTAAGGATACTGGCTAGTGCCAGTAAATGTCTGGCCAGCTAAGAGAACAAATTTCCTGAAGCTCAGGGCCTGAGATAGTGTGCTGATTCCAGGTGTGGTCCCAACATAGGAGAGGAGAGAGAGGCAGAGGGAAGCGAGGCTGGTAACAGAGCAATCTCCCCTGGAAGGGGTCTACTCCTGGGTAAACCATGGCTTCCCAGAAGCCTCCGGGCCCATGAGGGTGTGTAGTCATTATGTAATCTGCTGTCCCTCACCCAGGGCCCCGGTGACAGAAGAGCTGGCTACCTTTCGCTACTTTTCCTAAACAGGTAAGGAAAATAATTTTCTGATTATCTTTAGCACTGGCAGGTTGTTTTTCTATTTCTCCAACTGACTAACTTCAGGTGATTTCACCCAGAGGCAAGAATCCTAAAGACAGCAGGCTGCTCTCAGCCTTCTTCAGAAGACCCTGGAAAGCCGCAGCTGAGCCATTCAGCCAGATGTTCAGATGGCATGACCTCATGATGACTCCTCGGCAGTGGTGTTTGCAGGCTGGTTATTTTTCTCAGTGTTATTACTCATGCTCACTCCTGTGGAATAACGAACACACAGGCAGTTTGCATAGAATTGTATGGCGAATCTAATGTTGTCAATGGAAACTTCCTAAAATCCCATGGTTTCCAAGAACCCAGCCCCTCCTACTCTATTAACAGAAAATGAAAGCTCTTTGGGTGTGTGATCACTAGACGGAGAGCCCAGGGTTTACTGTCACCTTCGGAAGGTTTGGTCAGATTAACGCTCAAAATAAGTCCTTTTCTTCTGGGCACTAATTTCTTTCCAGTCGAGGCAAACTGCTTGCTCCAAGGTGCTCAGATCACAGACAGGGCATGGGCTGAGCAGTCAAGGTATCCCTTAACATGGGGCAGTAAATCACAGAGAACACGTATTCCTCTTGGCTGCCCTAGCACTCTCACAGCTTAAAAACCGAGCTGTTTATTAAACAGTTATTTTAAACACTTATCATTAATTGCTGTGACTAAAGCGATCCTAGAGTTAGAGCATGACTTAAAGAAAATCACTTCGGCATGATTATCCGAATAAGTGATGGGGTTTCTCCCATCTTAGAGCCGGGACCTTGAGCCGAGTCATTTTCCCAGTCTCTGGTTTAGACATCTTTCCTGAGGCTAACTTTTACAAACTTTGCCTAGGTGACCTGTAGCAGGATGGCCGCAGGGAAGAGGTGCTTTGCAGAGTTCCAGGCTCTGATGCAGAGGATGCAGGATGGGGAAAGGATATGTGATTTCAACAACTTCTCTCATGTTCTAATGCTTACTAAAATTGAAAAAAAAATACTGCCTGAGGCTTGTCCATGTCTTTAGTGAGTTAGTTAGATTTTGTGAACAGTTTATATCAAAGTCTTTGTGTGTCATCATGGCTACCTAAAGAAAGCCTGAGCAAGGACACCAGCAATACACACGCTAATGAAGAAAATCTCGGGGCCTCTACCTAGACAACGAACTGCAAGTGATTAAGGACTGCTGAGGCTGAGAGAATACTCTTCCTATTCCAAAAACACAGTACTAAAATCTCCACGTGATGAATTCATAACAAGATAATTTATAATGCTTTCTCCAGTAAGAAGTCTTGGCTCCCATAACCACCCCAGAATGCGGACACAGAAAGTTGTAGAAAACAAAGGGTCTATGGCCCAAGATTTCAAACAAAATTTGAACACACTCTTCAGAAATTAAATTTGCATTCCACCAAGAGTAAGAGGCAGAGGAAAGCCATTATTCCTGAGCACTGTGTCCCCAAGTGTGACGCACCTGCCCCATTCTCTCAAGTGTCAGCTGTGCTCACGAATTTTGTACCTGAAGCACCTGAATCCAAAGCCCTGCTGTCTTTTCTGACTTTCTCACTGCTGTGACAAAATGCCTGACAAGACAGCTTAAAAGGAGATCATAGCCTGAGGTGCTAAAATCCTCCTCCTCGTGGAAAACCATCATGGCGGCAAGAATGTAAGGTGGTCAGTTAGTCACACTGCATTCACAGTCAGATAGCAGGGAGCTGAACTCTGGTGTTCACTGCGCTTTCTTGCTCCTCTTCTCCATTTACACAGTCCAAGCATCTATGCTGTCCTTAGGATGGGTCTTCATTAGTCTGGAAATACCCTTACGCCTAGAGCTGTGTCTTCTAGGTGACCCTAAAGCCTAGCCAGCCTGGCAATGAGCAAGAACCACCCCACCTACCACCTCACCAACATTATCAATTAAATTGAGAACATGCTCAAACACTCTCATCCTATTTCCCTGCCTGAAAACTAAAGCTGTTGCTCTTAGAACTTGCTAAAAAGTCTTTGGTTAGCAGGACCAGAAAACCCAGTGATAAAGGGATATGACTGGCCAAAAACCTAAAAGTAGCTTTGACTTTGACTGAGCCCTAACCTTACTGCTCATTGAAATCCACAAAGTTCCAATTTATCTATTTTTATTAGGTTCTTTGTTGCTATATTTGCCCAAGGGTGACTTCCACCAGCCAGCTTCACACCCAGAGTTATCTCTGCAAAGTCTCATGGAAGATCCAGAACCTTCCCAGAAAATTTTATCTGACATCTATTATTCCAAACTAGGTCACATGATCATCCCTGAACTAAATACTACTGACAGGGGAATGAGCTTGGCTTAAGTATATCAGTTCCCATCTCTATGAATGGGAATCAGAACCATTTCCCCATAGTTCTGGGGATATCCATGGGGAGGGATGAAAACCTGGATACTATTACGGACAGGAAGGGAGAGAACATCTGGGTGGCCTAAATCAAAGAGAACTCACCAACCTTTCACATAGGGATTTGAAGGTTACATGAAGTAATCTACATAAAACATTGAAGACTGGCACATGGTAAATACTCAGTAAAACTTTATTGTGATTATTGCTATTATTAGTACTACTGTCAGTGTCAATTAATTAACCCAATGCATGGCAATGTTATTAAAGCCTAATATCACCCAGGGACTCTGGGCATCTGCTTCTCATTTATGGAATTGAAAACAGGGATGTCATGCTTAAATCCCACTGAAACATGCTTTCTTTAGCCACACGTGGTTAAGAGTAAGCTGCACAACATGACAAGATTTGGAAAACCCATTGTTTTGCTTCACCCCAAAGCATATTTCACCACAGAGGACATTTTTTAGGCACCACTAGCCACTCCATTAAGGGTTTCATCTGTCACATTCTATCCCAGCACTACATGCAAACAGGACCTGTACAATGATGCTGGTGGCTTTAAATTGGCTTTAAATTCTACTCTTACAGGCAGGGTGAGTGAAGAAGAGTCAAACACCTCACCTCTGATAAGCACTGCCATTGGTCACACTCAGAGAACAGCACACTAGAGAGGGAGGGTGGAACGGTCAGCTGGGGAAGGCAACAAACAAGGGGTCAAACCAGACAAGCTGTAAATTCCTGTCCAAACATTCTGGTTAGGCAGGTTGGTCCACTGTCACCCAAGCAAATCTGTGACTGTACCAAAGCTACAGCCAGTGTAGACCTACTTCTGAAGAGACACGACTCGGAGGAAAAGCGTGACAACACTTTCCTCGCACAGCCAACCATAACTAGCCTCCACACCGCATCATCATCTGCTTAGCTGAAAAGCTGACTAAACACCAGCAGGAAACTGACCCCTGCCGTGATTGCTAGCACCCAAGCCTGCTCTGGAATTTCCACAGAAATCTGCGCTGCAGGATTCTAGAGTTAAAGCCTCAGCAAGAGACAGCAGTCTGGGCAAGTACACCTTATCTGCTTGTCTCTGACGAGGCTGAGTTTCTGTCATAAAGCAGGCTCCCTTTCCAGGGAGATACAAAGGAACAATGTGTAGGCTGAGCTCACTCATATTGAATTAAATAAAGTTGTAAAGAAACATTAAAAAACCTTATTCTTTTCATTGATAATAGGAGACTGCAAATATCAATAAAAGGAAAAGAAGAGGCACTAATTCTCACCCCAATTTAATTTTAATATAGTATTCCAAGGGTGGCTTTATGGTATGAAGAAAATCATCACATTATCTGGACGACAGTGAATGAAAGAACCCAGAGAAGGCAATGGAATCAAGCTCCTGCCTGACATTAACTAACAGCCTTCTGTGCTTAGGAGGAAGGAAAGCCCCGCGGGAGCAAATGATGGTTTCTTGGATCATGGATCACTGACTGTAGGTTTGTGACCAGTCTTGTCTTTGGGTCTGGTCTAAATTATCTAGCCCAAGTTTCCCCAGCAAATTAGAAACATATAAACCATAAAAATCAAATGACTCCAGCAAACACATGCCAATGTGTCCCTACAATGGAAAAACCAAAGAATTCTCCACCTACGTTCTTTAAATAGCACATTAAACCCCTCACATTCCAGGCAGAAGAAAGTCTCAGGGAACAGTGGTGATAGTATTACCTTCATCTAACCTTTCTCTCAATCTGTCTTTTTTCTTCTTCTTGGTATCAAAGGTTAATTCAACCAATCTCAAGCAGCTATTAGCACACACTGGGGACTAATCACACTCCTTTCTGGACGACTTACCGTTGTGCTTGACCATTGAGATAATGACAACTTACCCAGCAGGACCTAAACAAGATAGAATAGCAGGCACAATATAGACAAGATGAGGAGGAGAAGCACATGGGAGATTACTGGAGCAGGAAAGATACAATCTGAATTATTAGTAAGACAGTAGGTCACAATTCCCCTGAGAATGTTTTCTTCTTAGTTTCGCAAAGGCTCCTGCAAATGCAAGTATCCAAAGCTGGTGGCCTGAGGGACACTGCATGGCCTGTCACCCTCTCTTCCCTTCCCTAATAACAACGTACACGAGTTTAAATACTCTAGAGCTTTCCTCAGAAGAATGACGCATTACTTCAAACCAAGGTACTTACATATTTCTTTATTCAGTCGTTGAACCTTTTGCAGGTCTCATGACATCTGAGCTATAAAAATATTTTCAACCTGCTTTAGGCTTAGAATGCACCAACCTAAAACTGGCAGATGAAAATGCAGAAAGTGCTTCCATGAATGGCTGGTAGGAGGGATTCTCACGTTTTTCACTTCTGTGGCTAAAACAGAAACATATGAAATGAAAGGGGAATCACTACCTCCAAATTAAATCCCATGTATGGAATGAGTGGGTCATTGGAAAGACAACAGTTCTACGAATTCAAATGAAAAGAAGAGGAGAAAGAGGAACCGGAAGAAGAGGAGGAAGCAGGGATCACAGTATCTCCAACACATCACCTACTTACTGCTTTTGAATATATCTGGTCACAGCTAGCAGATGGTTAGAGACCAGCACACTCACTCCCATGATGGGTCATGCTTTGGTGACTGATTTTCCATGGATAATCTCATATTCATCATGACAATTTACCTATTGAAGAATAGGTAAACATTATTATCTGTACTCAGATGCAAGGAAATGGTTTCAGAGAGACTGGACTTTCCTCGCTTTGTAAAGTATTGGAAAACTAAAAAAGTATCGCTAGGAAGAGAGCAGTGTGGCTGCAGACAGTGTGGGTAACGGAAGGGGCTACTGGGTGAGCTATCATTCCATGGCCTTTCCGAGGAGTCACCATCACATTTTCTGGTTTATTAGCAAAGTCAAAGCAAGAGTAAGTACAGGCACTGGAGACTTTCCTAACCTCAGAACAAACTAAGGATTAGCCCAGGACTCAAAGGCTAATGAGTTGCTAGGCATGAACCCTGGATGGGTTGAGCATGGGAGAGACTTAGAAGAGTAAAGTTTACATCCATGATTGACAAAGAAGTCAAGGAGGTTAGTGGCGACACAGCAAGCCATGGAAAGATGGCGCAGCAACCAAGGACTATACTGCAGAGCTTACATTCTGGTCTGAAAAGTCAGAAACCGTTCAGTTACTCATGGGAGAAACTACTGCTCAGCATGGCTTAGCAAAACAAACAGAAAACAAACTAAAACAAAACGCAGATTTTTAATCAAAAAGTTGAAGAATTTTTGGGTTTTTTTTTTTTTTGAGCTCATGGCTCAAATCGCATTATCAACTTTCTTATTCTCTTCCTTTATTTATTTGTTTATTATTTTGCCGTAGTTGTTCTTGATTTGTCTGCTGCTGCTGTTTTTGTGAACTGAGAGTGGAAATAGAGCCTCTTCCATGTCCGCACTCTATCCCTAAACGACATAATTCTCAGCTCTTGGTATTTTGGATAGGACGCCACTCTGCATCCTGGGTCTGGAACTCACGATCCTTCTCTGGCTGTTAGCAGTGTTCTGGGACTGCAGCTGTGTGCCCCTGCTCTCTCCTATCCCCCTTCTCTCCATGTATCTTCTTTGCCATCAGTCCACTTCCCCTTCCTTCTCCACCAGGTCTTCTCCACTGGAGGCTCAGACATCCCCAGCAGTTGTTATTCCTACAGTTATTAATCAAAGTGGGAAAAAAATCTTATCCCAAAATGCTAAGAAAAGTTTGTCATTGTGTTCCATCAAACCAAGTTGAGAGTCATGGTTACCCCTGTACCAAGCACAGTGTTCCAAAGACTAGAACATGATACGTGCCTTCATGTGTCCCTTGGAGTTGAGATTGAGCAGCTAATGTATACAAAGCCATGAACTCAGAGATAGTCAGTCTCCAAAGGAGGAATCATGCACTCAGAAAAACTAAATGTCTACTACAGAAGATAAAAAAGTCTTTTTAAAATTAAATAAGGCTTAACTATGAGAGACCCAGGTCTTGGGTATTGGTTATTAGTGGATACGTCAGTGCTCAGTGGAGTGGAGCCAAAAGCAGGCGGAGCTGTATGAGTCTTCATGGAGAAACTGTTCCTAAGTTGTGCTCAAAAGAAGAATGGTTGGGCAGAGGAGGTCAAGGTTCACAAACATGCGTGCCACAGTCCCAGCTTCCATTGCAGTTTTTCCATACAACACTTTCTGTTCAATGGTTTTGAAAGGAAGACACTAGCTTCCAAGAGCAGGTGGGTCAAGCTGGTTTGTTTTATCTTTCGTCCTTTGCGGAGTCTGTGGAAGCTGTGTATTTACATGGTGGAGCCTTGGGTCAGCACATGAAGGGCCGCCATTCAGTAAATATGCTAGCGTCCAGAGATCTTTGCAAGAGTGAGGAATCTGCTGTGCTTAGATACTGAGATTTAGGATTGAGATATAATCATCCCTTACATTCTTGGATTATTGCCATGTGTATTTTTAAAGCTTTGCATTTTTTGTTTATGTAAAATAGCCGCTCCCTTCCTGCATTAATTACTTTTCTTGCTATGATAAAATGCCTGGCAAGGGCCTCCTAAAGGAGGAAGATCTGCACCGGCTTACAGTTTTCCAACAGGGAGAGTTCCTACAGGGAAGGCATGGGCGGAGTCTGGGGCAGCTGGTGACACTGTGCTCACAATGTCAACAGAGCTGAATGGTAGGGTTCTATTTCCTTTCCCCTCCTCATGCAGTTTGGGGCTCTAGCTTAGGGAGTGGTGCTGCCCACGGTTGGGGTGAGTCTTTCCGTTTCCGTGAAATCTTTCTGGAAGCACCATCACAGCTATATTCCTTAAAGTGTGTTTCCATGGTGATTCTACACCCAGTCAAGTTGACAGTGAAGATTAACTACCATGCTCTTTCAAGAGAAGTAAAGGGTGGCATTTGAGGGTCTTCACCCATTTGTTCTGCTATTCCAGAACATCACAGACTTTTTAAAATGTCAGTTTTTTTGAATTTTTAAAATGACAGAAATTTATTTCTTGTAACTTAAGAGATGGGGAAATCCAAGACCAAGAAGACTGCTCTCTGTGTCAAGGCGATGCCAAGTTTCAACGTTGTCCTGATGGGGGAAAACCACGTCCTCACCTGACAGGAAAGATAGAAAGGCGAGAGGTAAACCCCCAACTTCCAGCCCTCATAGCGGATCTAGTCCTAGCCCTGAGAACTTCATCTCCTCCCAAATGTCATACTTCTTAATATTATTGCATTTGTAGTTAAGCCTCAATGTTAATTTTAAAGGGAAAAGCATGATTTGATAAGACAAAGTAAGAATCCTATGCTAGAATCTATCGAAGTCTAGAGAAAGTTAACAAGTATCAGTTTTCTTAAGAATAACTTATTTAGTCACAGGATCACCCTCCTCATGAACTAGAGCCATGTAGCAAATCTAAGATTTATTGTCTTAAGACCGTATTTTCTACTATGTGAGGTGAGCTGAGGGTCAGGTGATCCAAACAATTCCACTCTGTGTGCCTTTTCCTTGTGCACTCAGTGTACAGGCCGTCTTCCTTTTGTTCTCTTCTCTGACAGGTTCAGGTATGTATACAATGAACTTTGCTCATTCATGGCACCTGTGACCATCTCCGCTCTTCCTCCCTCTTCTGAGGGACTCTCCCCCTCCCTGCATGCCTTCTTCCTATTGAGTGTGATTCAGTGAGCCTATTTAGAGCTGCTGTGTGAGCTGAGGAAGGAGGCTCTTTAATGGAGCAAGGGTAACTTATCAATGGCCACACTACTGAAGAAGTGACTCATACACCTCAGCAAACATTAACTATCAATAGTGCCTGAGGAGGAGCGGGGCCTTGAGAGCCCTCTTTTCATAACCTGTTGACAGGCCCAGTGTTGTATAGGCCCTACGTGAATCCATAACTATAATGAGTTCATTAATACTGTGCTCATATCATGTTCAGGAGATGCGCTTTCTGTGACACACCTCCTTATCCTCTAGCCTTTATACTCTTTCCATCTGTTCTTCTGCAGTGTTCCTTGGGACTTGAAGTTAGTGGTATCGCTGCAGGTCATTGTCTCATGTCATGAAATAGGCACATCACAGCTATGCGCACACATAACGGCTTTCTTATGCTCAGACTGAATGACATGACACTCCCGACCTCATGCCATTGGCCATAGCAAGTCATCATACCATACTAAAGTTGAGGTGTGAGGACACACACTCTATGACAGAGGCAGGGAAGAGGTACGAATATAAGGACGATAGAGCTGCGAACAAGAAGTCCATCTACAAGCCTGTGAGAACTCATAGAGACCACGGAAAGGTATCTGCAGGCATGTCAAGATCCTTCTACACTATGAAGCTGAAGACAAGTAGCCCCAACCTTCCAAGTCATTCTCATTTTAAGAGTTCAAAAGCCAAGTATCTCAGTGTGCACAGTCCTCTCTGTGCACCAGCATCCGCTGTCAATGTCACAGACGACAGAAGTGATCCAGCCCCCAGCAGATCAGGGCTCTGTGTCTTTATTTGCCCCATGACAAGCAAGAAGATGTAAATAGACCATAAGGGAAGCTGCCTTTTCATTTGCACCCCTTAATTCATTTTGTGTTGATAAGATACACAGCCTGAGGAAGCTATAAATAAGAGGCTGGAAACAGCTTGAGGGGCTGGTGATGGAGCCACAAATCACCAGAGTTACATCTTCATCAGGACCCTGATATGGGACTTTCACAATTGCCAAAATATATTTATTGCTGCTCAAGCTGCACAACTTGTATATCACAAGCTAAAGCAGAGAGACTTCGACTTTCCCCGTGTCTCCACAGATTTCCTGTCATCAGCCCAGGTTAGCTGGTGTGCATGCATCTATTTTTTGTCTTACCCAGGGCAAAACTACCCATCTAGTTTGCGAGTCTGCCTGTGCCTTCCTCCTGATTTCACTTGTATCGCACCCCCACAATGAGCGGAAAGGCACGCGAGAACTTAACCCCACCATACACTTTTGCTCTTCCCTCCTGAGCCCCTTGGTAACTTACAGCACTAAGAGGGGGATACAGGGAAGCAGAGCACACCCTGCCCACACGACCTCACTTAAAACGCACCTAACCTGGCTTGACACACTGATGTCCTCTCTTCATCAGGTTAAGAGCTGTATGCTTGAGGCAATGGCATTAACACTGTGGGGTTAGACGTGTAAAGCACACTCTGTTGGAAAGAGAAGTGTGGAGGCTATGATTTCATGGAAACACGAGGCTATGGGCTCGGGAGAGGGAGGGAGATTTGGATCCCTAGTGGACACAGAAGACAGGCATGGGGCAAAACAGAGCAACACCAAACAAAACCTCTGCTGACAGCAAGCATGTTAGGGTTGCTCAGGCCTTGCCCAGAATACGGCACCCACGCCAGCCAACACTGCTTCATTCTCTTCAGGATTATTTTTCTAGTTTTTTGGGGGTTTTGGCTTTTTGAGACAGGATTTCTCTGTATAACAACAGCTCTAGCTGTCCTGGAACTAACTTTGTAGGCTGGCCTCAAACTCACAGAGATTTGCCTTCTGAGTGCTGGGATTAAAGGCGTGTGCCACCTCCTCCCAGTGCTTCATGGTGTCTTTAATCCACTTCCTGGACTGTGCATGTCCCTCCCCTTCACGGGCACTGCTGCTATGCTGTTTAGAGGAGTGGACAGGTGGCTCAGTAGCAGAATTAACTATCGTGCCACCTTCAGGTTGGGAAACTGAGGCTGAAAACTGTGAGTGATTTGCCCAGTGTTCCACAGCTGTTGAGAGACAATAGAATTCCAGGTGGGCACAGACACGAACATTTAACCAAAGAAGTCAAATCTACTCAAGAATGTGACCACTCTAAAAGTCAAATAATTTTCCTTAAAGAAATGAACGGGCATGGTCATTGAGTGTGAGAAATGGCAAAACCAAACATCAGCACCAACAATAAAAGAAATGCAACCAAAATACTGAAGTTGGAGCCAGGAAGCCAATAACTGTCTGGGGGAGGCCATGTGGGAGACAAGACACAGGGCTTCTGAATTCCTCTGTAGGAACAGTATAATGTGGGTGTCCAATGAGAGAGACTTCCTATTGGCCAGAACTGATGATGGGTCACAAAGCAGAGGACAAAGAGGGGACAAGCAACCACTTTCTAGCCATCATCAGAAGTGAGCGAGTGACCTCCATGCCAGTAACTGCTCAAAGGGAGAGAAATGGCTTCACCGCCCCTTCCCGTCTCTAGCCCAGTGCTCCAGTAGCCCACACATCCTCCTGGTATGTGCATTTCCATGCATGCTTTCAGTTTTCCACAAAAGGAACGCATACTACCCGGTGAGCATTTTCTGTCCTGGAATGTTCTAGAAGTTCTAACATCAGTCTTTAGACAAGGATGACCAGGTAAGGAACTTTTTGCTCATCAGGAAAAACCATCTTACATTTTTGCCTAATTCTGCCCCTCTCCCCACAGCTGAAATGCCACCTCACACACTTGGGAAAAATCCTCAAATTTGTCAGAGTAGAGTTGATTAAACTGTAATAACAAGAACCCTTGTGGTGACTTGAACAGGTGTGGTCCCCATAGGCTCGTATGTTTGACTGCTTGGTTTCAGGGAGTGGCACCATAGAGAAGCAAGGCTTTGTTGGAGTAGTTCTGCCTCGTTGGAGGAAGTGCATCCCTCTGGAGGTGGGCTTTGAGGTCTCCTATGCTCAAGCATTCAGTGTGGCTGAGAGTCCACTTCCTGTTGCTTGGGGATCAAGGTGTAGAACTCTCAGCTTCTCCAGCACCATGTCTACCTGCATACCACCACATCCTACCATGGCAATAAAGGGCTAAGCCTCTGAAACTATAAGCCAGCCCCAGTTGAATGCTTTCCTTTATAAGAGTTGCTGGGGTCATGGTGTTTCTTCACAGCAACAGAAACCTTAACTAAGGCACCCCAAAATCTCACTGACTTAAACCACAGTATCTTGCAAATAGATTTCTCTCAGACCCATGAGAGGTGGGTTTCTTTACTGGGAACCCTCTTCCATGCAGTGAAGCCAGTATTGAGGCTCCACAGTGTCTATACACAACTTCTAAAAACTGCAAAAAGAAAACTGGATAGGGTTTTTAATCCCCTGGCATGGAAGCTGGTGGCGCCTATGCAAATACTTGGCCAGAACTTATAGTGGAACTTCAAAAAAGGCTGGGAACTGCCAGGAAACATGAACATATTTTGTGCTCCCAATTGCCTGAGTCCCAACCAATGCACTCATAGTGCATTGACGTAAACTCTAGAGAAGTAGTTCTCAACCTTTGGGTCGTGACCCTGCGGGTTTGAATGACCCTTTCACAGGGCACATATCAGATATCCTCCACACCAGCTATTTAATTATAATTCATAACAGTAGCAAAATCACAGTTATGAAGCAGAAATGAAGATAATTTTACGGTGGGGTCATCACAGCATGAGGAACTCTATTAAAGGGTTGCAACAGCTGTTCTAGAGTTTTCAGAATACCGTGTGATTTTGCTCCCCATTATCATGAGAGCCCCATGGGAGGGAACATAATGCTTTTCCCTCTGTAGCCCCCAGACCATTACCAGGGAAGCAGGTTGGACTTAATAAATTTTAAGTGAATGAATGGTATTTTGCAGGTAACTTCGACCTTGTAAGTTTTCCACCTTACCAAGTAACTGGGGAGCACAGTGGACACCTCCAAAAGGCCTCCTGTGACCATTTGATGTGGGAATGCTCCCATGACTGCCTTTCTCCTTCTGGGAAGAGCGAATAAGCAAAGCCAGGGAAACAGCAGATAACAGTAAGCCGCGGGACGAGAAGCCTCACATCGGCACAGCAGGCCTTGGATGCAGAAGCCAGGTCAGGAATAAACGCTGCACCTCCAGGCACCGGCCCGCTCTCCAAGCTGGCTGTACTTCCCCCCATCATCACCGAGCACACAATGTGCCCGTTTCCAGGCCTCTAGGGCAGCTGGCATTTCCAAGTCCACAGTCCAAAACTTCCTAAGCAGAGCTGAGCTGAGCTGATCCCCGAATGGCAAGGATAAATGAAGGGAAGCGAGCTTTCTCAGTTCAGGGGCCTCTGAGAAAAGGAAAAAATTAAGCTTTCTAAAAATCCACCACCCTTGCCGTATGCTGTGACTTTTCCATTCATACCAGCAACTGTGGGAACTTCAGCTTCTGAATATAACATCAGGAAATTAACGAAGAGTTTATAAATAAGTTCTGACTCAGAGTGCAGCCTTTACGAACGTGCCTCGAGTGTCCTGGAGTCTCTTCGAGCCTCCTGGGAACGGCGACTCCCACCAAACCCTTGCTCTGTAGATGGTCCCTCTCAAGGAGGCACTCACTACTTTCTTGGGACGCTGTTGCTCCTCTCCTGACTTTGGCACCTCTCTGTTGTCAGACTGATACTCTCCAGGACTCCCAGCTTGTCCAAGCCGACTGTAGTAGGACAAGGACAAAGCAGCTAAGGCCCAGTGGGTGCTGAACTGGGTCATAAAAAGCTCCGAAGAAAGCTGGGGAGAAATTCATTTTAGCTCACATTTCCATCATTGCCAGGATGTCAAGATGGCAGGGATTCGATCATACACAGTCAAGAGCAGAGAAAGTGAATGTGCACAAGATGGCGCTCAGCTAGCTTTCTCAATCCCTTGCCTCGGAACGAGCCCACCTTCGGTGAGCAAGTCTTCCTCTCTCAATTATCACAGTCCTGAGAGACCTCCATAGACTTGCCCACAGCTCAATCTGATCTGGACAATTCCTCACCGAGACGCTCTTCTAGGTTTCAAGTCGGAAATCAAAAATTAATCATCTTGGTGTGTTCTGGGCATGAACATGAACCATGCAGAGCCACCCTCTGGGCAAGTGGGTTTTTGACCATACAAGCAATTTGAATCACCTAGAACTAGTATGGCAGTAACATTCTTGCAGCGCAGCTTCCCCGGATCCTGCAGAACATGTACCACAGTCTCCAGGAGGAATAATTTTCCTGTCACTATACTCTCCTTGACCCGACTCTAGACGATCCCGAAAGTCCAGATCTTGCGGCTTCTCTGTATCTAGTCAACTGTACCTCAGGTTAAGATGACCAGAGACACCCAGGAGTGCAAGAGAGGGATAGGGCCCGCTGCAGCCCCACAGCATTTACCCAGATGGTACTGTGGTTAAAGCAAGCTCATAACTTTTAGGACCCAGCACAAAATGAAAAGGTAGGGATTACCTAAAAGTGAATTAAAACCTTTCACTGTGGGATGCTTTGATTGGTCCTGATGCTGCCCTTCACTATGGGCTGCTTTGATGATTGGTCCTGACACTGCCCTTCTCTATGGGCTGCTTTGATTGGTCCTGACGCTACCCTTTACTATGTATGGGCTGCTTTGATTGGTCCTGACGCTGCCCTTCACTATGGGCTGCATTGATGATTGGTCCTGATGCTGCCCTTCACTATGGGCTGCTTTGATGATTGGTCCTGATGCTGCCCTTCATTATGGGCTGCTTTGATTGGTCCTGATGCTGCCCTTCACTATGGGCTGCTTTGATTGGTCCTGATGCTGCCCTTCACTATGGGCTGCTTTGATTGGTCCTGATGCTACCCTTCACTATGGGTGCTTTGATTGGTCCTAAGCACTAAACGGGGTAAGAAAATTTCAGGAAAATTCCCACAAAGCACAGGTTCACTCAGTTGGGACCAGGGCAGAAGTCGTATTTATTCAGGCCCAAGAGAAGTACTAGGTGAGAATTACAAAGCAATTTGTTCATCCCCAAATCTCTAACTTGCAAGAAACTCATGACAGAAAATGACTAAGTAGGAGGCTAGTGAGAGCTTGGTAGTTAAAAGCACTTGCTGCTTCCAGATGAAGTTTGCTATCCAACAGCCACAATGGGCAGCTCACTATCACCAGGGAATCTGCTATCTTCTTCTCCCTCCAGGCACTGTGTTCATGTGCACAAACCCATGCACAGATATACACATGCATATATAAATACAAATAAATCTTTCTTTGTTTTAAGAAAACCACTAAGTACTTCATGAGGCACTTACAATGGCCACCAAAATTATGTTTTCGAAAGACAGATTAAACTATAGCAATATAAACTCAAGTGATCCAAATCATTTACTATTATGCAAGTATGCATGCATAGAAAACTTTAGTAATTTTAAATAGCAAAGTAATTTGTTTTTAAAATTTATTATTAGTTTAATTGTTTTATTGATTTTTATTGAGCTCTACATTTTTTCTCTGCTCCCCTCACTCCCTCTTCCCTCCCCTTCTACCCTCTCCCATAGTCCCCATGCTCCCAATTTACTCAGGAGATCTTGTCTTTTTCTACTTCCCATGTAGATTAGATCTATGTATGTCTCTCTTAGGGTCCTCATTGTTGTCTAGGTTCTCTGGGATTGTGATTTGTATGCTGGTTTTCTTTGCTTTATGTTTATTAATTTAATTTTTAAATTTATTTATTTTTATTTCATGGCTATTTATGAGTGCCTGCATCATGTATTTGTACCTTGTGTATGCCTGGTGTTCACAGGGGCCAATAGATGGTATTGGATCCCCTAGAACTGAAATTACCGGCAGATGTAACCCAATGTGTGGGTGTTGGGAACACAATCCCCATCTTCTGCAAAAGCAGCTTGTGCTATGAACTACCAAGTCATCTCTACAGCTCCAAATAACAGTACAGATTTAACAGTATGTGATCCTGTGTGGAAATATTAAAAGTGACATTTCTTATCATTGTTATATGTTTTCTGTGATGCAATTCTTATTCAATAAAATGTGAATTTTATCAGCAGAGTTTTAGGGGCTTTAGTGAAACATAATGATTCATAACTATACATGATATCTTAAAACTTCTTTCCTATGGATTCTAGAAAATTTTTATTTATAAGTTTTATAAGATGTGTATTCTATGTTATTTGGTGTGTTCTTTAATTTCTAATCAATAGGAAAAAAAAGGACAGTGACCTTTATATGGTGAGGCTAGCCAATATTCACAAGTGTCTTGCCTGAGCCCCCTCAGGACTAGAATGACAGGGATGTACCACCATACCCAGCTTCACAACCATGTTTGAGTTCTTTTAAGCCAGTTTACAAAATGAACCTCTTCCCTTCTTTCCCGTGAAGAGGCTTGTCACTGCCAATAATATGAATATTAATGACACCAAATTCATTAAAACCCTACAGGGCAGTGTTGAGACCAAGTACATCAGAGCAAACAGTCACATGGGCCCAGGTCTCCTATCCTGCCTCCACCTCTACCTCCACTCAGGGCATGAGTTTCCCAACTGGAGATTCCTGTCTGCCCTCTTATGCAACCTCTATGAGACTTTCACAGTACTAATGCAGACATTTGCATCCCCTGATACACAGTAGTTCAAAAGAGATAAATAAAGGACATTGGATGCTCTTGAAAGGTAACCAAAATAATTGCCTTTGAGACTACTAACGTGGTAGATTTAACAGAGGGGAATCGCGTAGGAAGGCCTATCCTAGAAGACATCTCTACCTTTTCTTAGACTTACTTTCTTCACTACTTATTTTGTATCCTAGATGCTATAACCATCTCTAGATGTCTTTGAGGCAAGAAAGGCCTCCTTCCTCAGATGATGCTGGACAGTGACAGGCGTGCACCATTTGGCAGGTAGAAGCTCTGAACACAAATGCCTCCCCTGTACTGTGCTCCAGAGCACAGCCATGTCCTCCTGAGCAGGACGGGATGATGGTGATGGGAGAGAAAGGGATCAAGAGATCTGTTTCATTGCTGAGAGTGACAGGAGGCTTCAGACACTGCTCAGGATGGAGCAGCCCTAGCAAATGTGAATACAGGGCACTTAGGGCCAGATGGTGCCTTAATGAAGAGACTAGTCATCAACATCCAAGACATTAGGCTGTGCTTAATCAGGGTGAAATTCATGTAAAACTTTGAGTTGCTAGACCCCCCTCTTTTCCTTAAACTTAACCAGTATCCCACATGAACACACCTTACAGCTTTACTGGAAATTATATCTAAGGGAATTGTTAGAAAGTGGGAGGATGGGGGTTCTTAGCTCCCTTTACAGATATAACCTGAGGGTCCCCAAAGTAGGATATAGACATTGTTAAGTAACAGCAAGGTTGTTACTCTTCCTCAAGAAGCCCACAGTTGTCCTATCCCCTTCTCCTCCTCTCCATCCCCCACCTCTCCTCTCCATCCCCCTCCCCTCTTCTCCATCTCCCTCTCCTCCTCTCCATCCCCCTACCCCTCCTCTTTATTCCCCACCTTTCCTCTCTATCCCCCTTCCCCTCCTCTCCATCCCCCATCCCTCCTCTCTATCCCCCATCCCTCCTCTCTATCCCCCATCCCTCCTCTCCATCCCCCACTCTTCCTCTCCATCCCCCTACCCCTCCTCTCCATCCCCCATCCCTCCTCTCTATCCCCCACCCATCCTCTCTATCCCCCACCCATCCTCTCTATCCCCCATATCTCCTCTCCATCCCCCATCCCTCCTCTCTATCCCCCATCCCTCCTCTCCATCCCCCATCCCTCCTCTCCATCCCCCACCCCTCCTCTCTATCCCCCTACCCCTCCTCTCCATCCCCCATCCCTCCTCTCCATCCCCCACCCCTCCTCTCTATCCCCCTACCCCTCCTCTCCATCCCCCACCCCTCCTCTCTATCCCCCTACCCCTCCTCTCCATCTCCCACCCCTCCTCTCTATCCCCCACCCATCCTCTCTATCTCCACCCTTCCTCTCTATCCCCCACCCCTCCCTTGCAGAGCACCTTCATTCCTCTTTCAGTAAATGTAACTTTGCTTCCTACTTGGTTTGCCCTGAAATTCATTTCTTTCTTGAAGCTTCAAATCCTGGTTTTGCCTGGGTAGAACAGAACCCTTCCCCAGGCAAGTGCTGGTGTGGCACAGAGCTATGTCCCACCCCAGCAGCATTCATACGTGGCATCTGGCATACAATGAGCTGTTTACAGTGTCTTACTGGATGAATGGATGAGTTCAAGGATACTGTGAACGTGGTTGAAAACGAGCAGACACACTTGTACTCTGCATTTGTTCACGTGACAATTTGCTGTGAAATATTTTGATAATTTGTTATCATAAGGAAACAATATAAAATGTGATGCAATTTTAACATCAGTTTTCAGTGCTATCCACAAAGTCTGCAGAATGACTGTCTGGTTGAGAAGACATCTAATGTTCTTTTTTCACCGTGAATGTCAACACACAGCTCCGTCAGGAGGGTCCCATTGACTGCTGTCAACTGAAAACTCTTTTCTGCAAGTTACAAAAATCTCTAAGCAAAATGCTTTATCATTTGAGTTAACGTAAAACAAGCAATTTTTATTTGAAGATGGGTATCTCATGTAGTCTAGCATGGTTCCAAATTCCCTATGTAGCTTTGAACTTTTAATCTTCCTGCTTCTACCTTCCAAATTCTGAAATTATAGGCATGAGCCACCATGTCTGGTATATGTAGTGCTAGGGATCAAACCCATGCCTTCTAGACAAATACTCTAATTACCTGAACTACATCTTTAACCCAAAAGAAACCATATTTTCTCTTTGTGGAATCTTAGAACCAGAGCCATGAGTGACCATGACCCTAGTGACCCTGACTGACCACTGTTATGTCCAGATCATAGAGTTCCCCAAAACCAACTCGGAGACTGAGTTCTGTATGTAAAAGCAAAGAACCTTTATTCTTACAAAAGTTTGCAAACTCGAACTCTCCATGTGTCCAACATATTGGAAAGATCGGAGAGCCCTGAGCTCAGTTGGGGTTGGGTTTTTATAGTGATTTCTAAGGTTCAGGACCCCTGATTGGCTGACATTTGTCTAGGAGTGTTCTGGTGAAAAGCAACGGGTGTGTGCTGGCAGGTGATCCTATCTACAATGGCTGGAATGTTAAGAATTTCCTTTGGATGATCTGTTCTTGGGTGTTGCCAGGTTATGGCTTTTCCTGGAACCTGGTGCTGCCTGCCATGACACCTGTGTGGCCTGGGCCCTGTATGGCCTGGGTCCCATTATGTGTGTGGTTCGGCTGCCCTAGGCCCCACATTCACCCCTTTCCACAAGTACTGATGACAGGACCCACCCATGGATTCTGCTCGCCTAGGCGCAAGGGGTGGTATTGGGACCTCAGCACCATTACCTTGCAGATATTTTCTAGGGCAGTGGCTTTTGCATCTATTGCCATGTTTAAAGCCCTGTGGCTTTGATCTTTGGGTGCAGCCAGATTATAATCCTGAATATCTGTATAGAAATATTAGTTTTTAAGGCCATATAATACCTCTTTTGTTCTGCAAAAAGAAGGTCAAGTGTCTTATCTTATTGCAGAATTACTTAAGTTAATAAATCTATCAATTGGCAAGTTGGGGCCTATTTTTCTGGTATATTAATCAGTAGCCATTTTGTTCACCATGGTAGGGAGTTCCCTCTTGTCTCAGCATTTCAACCCATTTTGGGCAGGGAGCATGGGGCAGCATGTTCTTTTCTGTCACTACTTCCAGCAGACATTGGTGCATTGTTATCAGGGCCTAAGAAGTCTGAAAGGCTAGCCAAAGGTAAGGAGGGAACACGGGCAATTGGGCACTCATCAGAAGCACCTAATTTGCAGACTCTGTTGAAGAGACAGGGGGCATTTACATCAGCCGGACTGGTCCACATCAGCCTTCAGCAAGACCAGTGCTGGGAGTCATTCAGAGCAGGTTGTAGTCAGCAACTGATGCACACATGTGTCTGCTAGTCAAGTGGAAACCTGTTTAAGCTAGAAACAGAAGTTAAAATTTATGTACTGAAAGGAAAATAATACATTTGAAACTTTTAGGCCCATATTAAAAATTCACATCATAGAAAAAAGCAGACAATGAGTAGCTGTCAAACAGCAGGAATAGACTCATACCTTTGAGTCCTAACTAAAACTACAGATTCTCGTTAGAAACATGTATATTTTTCTACTGTCCATACAGTCAAGTATTAATTGGATAGAGATGTCTTTAGCTTGATGAGAAACACCTTAAAGCCTATACCTAGATACCACTAAAATAAATGACCCAAACAGTAAGCAGTCTTTGCTCTATCAGCTTATCAGAACTATACTATAGAATAGGAAAGAAATCAGAAACATGTTTCATATCTTAATTATCTATTTATACCATTGTAACCTATATTTACACCTTAAATCATTTTTAAAACCCTCAAAGCTTATGAGCTTTTATATCCTCAGACCTTTATATATCTTAAAACATTTTTTTTCTCAAGAGACGTAGTAGATTTTTAAAAAAGCAAGCATGATTTCTATATCTATAAAATGAGCTAACATGCTGGCTATAGCGCTGTTCAAGGGTCTGGATGCCTGCTGCTGCTAAACTGACAACATTATAGCTGGCCTAGCCATCAATACTATCAGAGATTCCAGAAGGATAAATGAATTATACCATTATACCTGAATACAGACCAAGAAGCTACCCAATCTATTAAAAATGGAAGGAACCAGAGTCCATATACAATTAGCCTTGCCCGGGTCTCCATAGCATTGGAGGCAGAAGTATCAGAACAGCAGGCTTAGTAAAGTCCATAAGGTAATTTTTATTCCTGTGGAAGAGGGACATGGAAAAGACTAACCTTATTTTGTCTATGCAAAAGTGGTACAATCAATTCTCCAATGTTCTGCAGTCTGGATCAGGTCCTGGCAGCATCTCACCCAGTGGTCAGCATTGTCATAATCTAGATGGAAACATGTGGTGTCCCATAATCTCCTTTGGAGACCTTGGTTCATTGCTAGGATCTTGGAGTCTCTAACATAATAAACTTTTTAATCATAATTTTAAATGCTGTATTCTGCAGATCTCTGAAGTATGAGGGCTACCTAGGTATATGTGATTAGACAAACTTTGTTTCTAGTTACTTGTTTTAAGTTTGACTTTGAAAACATATACAGGGGACTAAATAAGACTTATCCCTGTAATTAATTATATTATTACTTTAAGGATGACTATTAACTTGTATTTCCTAACAGTCCATAATAAGTTAGCAGCTTTTATAAGACTAGAATTTTACATTCTGTCATGTTTAGCCTTAAAAAAAAATAATGATTTTTGAGTTGAAGTTAAGAAAGAAACTAAATTAGTCATTCCAGGGAAAAAACTGAGCAAGCTTGTACCCAGCTGTTACTGCCTTCTCTGGGAAGGCAAGGAAAAGGTCCCAAAGTGAAACCGGAACAGGAGAGAGCCGGCAGGCTAGCATTGCCCTTGACAAGTTCTAAGGCCCTACAGCCTCTCCTTAAGGAAGTTCCTTTTGTCAGAGTTAAGGAGGGTGACAGCCTTTTGAGGGAATAAGAACTTTCCCTAAGTCTCCCGAGGGAGCGGGAGCTTTTTTCTAAATACCTAACCTTGGGAAAAGGACTTTGTAGTTTTAGCCTTAAAAAACAACAATTTTTTAATTGAAGTTCTGTCAGGAGCAATTTTCCCAAAGATTATAGTAGGGACTATTGTCCTAAGGATGTTTGCGGGGAGCCCCACACCCAACTATCTTGAGAACTATTTGTTAGCAGAACCCGCCCCACATTCCAACTATCTAGAGAATTTTTTGTGGTTGGAATCACAAAAGGAACGATTCCACTTGCATAGAGAACACTAGGTGTGACGACTGGTGACCATTGCTGCCCCAGCAAGGTTCCTTCTTGCCCTTGCCATGCCCCTGCCCCCATCCCAAGCCAATTTCCTCATTCAAGGGCTGTATAAGCCACAACCATTTCACTAATAAAGTGAGACCTTGACAAATTGAGAACAGAATCTTGTCTGGCTCTGCTTGGTCTCCTTCTTGTCTCCCGCCCATGTCTTTTTCAGATAGCGCCTCTTCGGGACCCTGGAATAACTGACCCGCTGGGCGGGTTACAGTGGTGCCCGAACAGGGACCTGAACCCTAGCGGGTCAGTTATTCCAGGTTCAAGGTGGATATTCCAGGCTGATATAGATGAGAAAAGAAGGCAGAGTCAGAGAGATGCCATGTAGCCACTGAAAGAGACAGACGCCAGAAAGAACTTTACTGGTAAACCATGAGCCTTGTGATAAAATACAAAATAATAGGAATGGGTTGGTTTAAGATGCAAGAATTAGTTAAGAAGAAGCCTGAGATAATAGGCCAAGAAGTGTTTTAATTAATACAATTTCTGTGTGATTATTTCCAGTCTGGGTGGCTAAGAAATGAACAAGCAGTCTGTCTACGATTATCAATGCATAAATTTTTAAGTTATCAATTTCCAGTGTTACTCATTAACTTTTAACTAGTAGTATTTTAATTTAAAAAATTTAACCATATCCAACAAAATAAATTTATAAATCTGAAGCTGCAGAATGTTCACATAAACCAAGTCCAAATTTTTTGACCGTTCTGCTTTGTTTTCTTCTCCTTATTGTGTCAGGAGCTCAGAGTGACAGAGAAACTTTTAAATAAGCATGGGTCTCGTGAAGGAAGAGCATAATTCAACTCTATAGCCAGTTTTTCAATAAAGGACAGCATAAAACAGTTTTAACATTATCTACATCAAAAAGTCATCTGAATTCCTGCTAAACTGAATCCAGTGACCAGAGCTGAGAGACAAATTCTGAGGTCAGACCCATAAATGTGGCCACAGCAGTGATGGGTGGCAGAGACAGCAAAAATATCCAAACCATTTCTGTCTCATACTTGCAAGAAAACTTGCAAAGATAAACATTTTATCAAAGCAAGCATACATAATTTTCTTGTCAAAATCTTTTAATAAGTCAAAACTTTTAAACCAGAATTAACCTAAAATGGTTAAATTTTTAAATTTATTTTTATGTTTTTCCATACCCTAACCAATAATAATTTGTAACCAACCCCTCTAAATGATGACAGATATTTATAACCCATTGGATCTGAATGACCAAAGCAGCTCTGGTGGAAAGAAGTCTGGCTATGGTGTCACAACATGGCCACTGCAGCTTAACACCTATAGCCAATGACTGTGACTCATTGCCTTGGCCTGCGGAGCCAAACTTTAGCCAGGTTTGGCCAGAAGTTGAGGTACACAGTCTGTAGACCGCCTCGGCGGGTCACTCTGTCTAGGGTCTGTAACCCACCTGGCAGTCAGTTATTCTAGGGTCACAGAGAGGTATTACCTGAAAGACATGGGCTGGTGAGAAGAAGGGAGCTAGGCAGATTCGTCGAAGCCTCCGTTTATTAGAGTCATGGTTGTAGCTTATATAGCCCCTGGATGAGGAGCTTGTGGGGCTGGGGCATGTGATCTTGCCGCGTGGTCCAAGCCGGTCACGAGGTGGTTGGCCAGGAAGTTACAATTGGTCAGGTCACGATTCCTTGGTCAGGAAGTCACAAGTTGACACACCTAGTTCTCTAGATAGTTTGGAATGTGAGGCGGGTTCCGCTAACAGATAGCTCTCTATTAACAGTTAATTTGGGTGTGGGATAGGCTTTGTCAATAAAACAATTCTCAATACAATTGGGAAGTAGAGCCCTCTGCAAAACTCCTCAGGGCGGTGATCCCTATAATAATTTTGAGGGGGGGGAATGGCTCCTGACAGCAGTCCCCAGGGCAGGCTGAGAAAATCTATCCACCAGCGTGGGAGGGGGCAGGGTGGCACACAGCATGGGGGGAAAAGGTGGTTAACTTCTCCAGCCGTAGCAGTTAATCCCAGATTCTCAGTTCAGTGTTTGAAATCTTATTGGGCACACATGCCCCTTGCAAGCTGTGGCTGGCAGCCTTGCTATACTGTCCAGCCATCCCACCCACACAAGTGTGCTGTCCCGCAGCCTCATGCTTATATGGCATACCTGCCCATTCTGCCCCCACTGCCGCCCAAGGCTGCCTCCTTTCAGTGAAATGTTTAAGGCGGGCAGAGATTGTTTGTCTCACTCCTTTTAGGAAAATGTACCCCTATGCTTATGGCCCTATCTCTGAAGTCCTATAAGTGATCCAACATCAAAGTCAAAGAAGTCATGGTTGAGTCTGTCCCCTTACATCATTCTTGGAAGTCAGAAGATGCACAAAAGACAAAGGAAACCACTCTCAGAACAATAGAGTCCTCCTGGCACTTGGGGGCAAAAGTGAACCGAAGGCGACAGCTTCAAGCTGTTTTGCCAGTGCGACCTGCTTGTCTATCTACAGAACTGAAGCTGAGACACCTGGAGCATCCCACATGTCTAGCTACAGAAACCAGAGAGATCCACCCTCATACAGAAGGGTCCTGGGACCCAAATACAGAAGGGTCCTGGGGATGTCTCCCCAGGTACCTGACCTGTGATCTTTCCTCATGTCTGTTAGGAATATTTCTTAAGAGGAGTCTCTCTGCCTATGCAATAATTTCAATTAGACCAAATTAGACCAAATAAAAGATGCCCACATTTAATGCAATGCTCCCGAGTGGCCCTGGAAAGCATGGTAAGGGGAGAGAAAAAAGAGGAGACCATGTGAAACCTGGAGACCATGTGTTCCTTTTTGGGGCAACAGCCTAAATAGCCTGTGGGAGTGGTCCTGACCCTCCCTGGGGAGGGGTCAGCACTTGGTGGTCTTTTCCAGAGGTGGAGTTCGGACCAAGGCAACTCCCACTTGGAGCTTCCTGTTCCATTGGCACTCCAAGGATGGGTTTCAGGGGCTGAGATGACACTTTCACCCAAACATTCTAAACTTCTTGGATATAGGGGTGACAGGGGGCTGGGGTCTCACTTTTGACCAAACAATGTCCATGTAGACCACCTACAGGCTCTTACAGATTCCTGGGCCCACTTGCAGAAGGATATGCAAAGAGAAAGACACGAAACAAAACGTACGCACAGAAAACTTACCGACTGGCTGAAGGCTCTATAGGGTAGTGATCCTGGTGAGCTTGGGGAATCCTGGACGAGCCCTCAAATGTTATGCCCAGATCATGGAGTCCCCTCAAAACCAACTAGGAGACCAAGTCTTGTATGTAAAAGCAAAGAGCCTTCATTTGTATACAAGTTTGCACACTCTCCGTGTGTTCGACTTATTGGAGTAATCAAAGAGCCCTGAGCCCAGTTGGGGTTGGGTTTTTTTAGTAGCAAAGGTAGGGGTAGGGGATTTCTAAGGGTCTGGACCCCTGATTGACTGATGTTTGTCTAGGGGTGTCCTTGTGAGATGGGTGTGTGCTGGCAGGTGATCCTATCTACAATGGCTGGAATGTAAGGAATTTCCTGTGGATGGTCTGTTCCTGGGTGGTGCCAGCTTATGGCTTTTCCTGGAACCTGGTGCTGCCTGCCCTGGCACCTGTGTGCTGCCCTGGTCACACAACTATGACCCTGTGTGACTATAATCCTGAGTGGCCAGGACCCTGAGTGAGTGGCCAGGACCCTACTACTGTAGTGTTTCTAAGTCCGTGACTGTGGAGTTCTCGAAAATACACAGAAGTTTCTGCAGTCCCAATGCAGTAACAAGAGGTGATGTTTTAGATTTGGGGTAATACTTTTTGACTTCCTAGATTTTTAACAAAGTACCCTAATAATACAAAAATGGTTGCCATTGTGGTAAATACGCATTGTGTTCCAATACAAGGGTAAGCACTTTCTACTGGGTGGAAAAAACGGGGAACTCAAACCTCAGTCGTCCTACTCCTGAGAATAGATTTCAGAGCCTCATGAGGTGCTAGCAGAAAATGACTGACAGAAAGCATGGAAGGAAAGAAAGATCCAGAGGAAATCTCTGGTGTGTGAGGGGTACCAAGTTCAAATAGGCAGAGGGACAAGAGGCTCCAGAGAGAACTGAAGTGAATACCCAGGAAAGCTGTTCCCACTGCTGGGGGAACAAAAGTAAGGCTTAAGTGTGACACACAAGCGGTTTATGGGGCTTTGTTCAGCTTAATTCCTCCCATGAAATCTGCAGTAGAAATTCGAGGCATCTCTATATAGAAGATGAAGCAGCAGGATGACTCAATGGGTCACTTTTCACCAAGCCTAATGGCCTGAGTTCCACCCCTAAGGCCCATGTAATAGAAGGAGAGAACAAACTCCCAAAGTTGTTCTCTGACTACACACGTTTTCTCTCTCTCTCTCTCTCTCTCTCTCTCTCTCTCTCTCTCTCTCTCTCTCTCTCTCTCTCTCTCTCTCAAGCAAATAAATAAATGTGATTTTTTAAAAAAAAAATTGGGCTGGAGAGATGGCTCAGTGTTTAGGACTACACACTGCTCTTGCAGAGAAGTCAAACTCAGTTCTAGCAGCCATGTGAGGAGGCTCACAACTTCCCTTTAACTACAGCTCCAGGGGCATCTGATGCCCTCTCTAGCCTCCTCAGACACCCATATACAGATATACATGTAAATAAATAAAATACATCTTTTTGTACAAAGAAACACACATGAAATGTGTGTGAGGAACATTGGATTTCTTTCCTGTCTTTCGGAAGAGTCAGGGAAGAAACTCTACCTCCTGGACAGATCTGGCATCCAAGCTTGCAATGCCCTGTCTGTTCACTTTTACTATGCTGCTTTCCCATGCCGTGACTGAGGGACAGAGGCTGTAGAGCCACCAAGCCTGTGATGTTCCCAATGGCCTCCTACAGAGGGCTTGCCACCCTTGCTCTCACTTCCTAGGGAAAACCGTGGTCCCAGAAAGCAGAAAATACTTTCTGTAGCAAGGGACTGGAGACACTTGGACTCGGCAGCCCCCAGTTCACGGTAAATCCATTGTTTGCTAGGCCACATTTTCCCAGCTGAGCAGTGGATTAACAGCACTTCACAGAGTTGTCAAGCATGAAAACTACTCTGTTTCTTTCTTTCTTTTGGTTGTTTTAGCTGGGTTCTCACTGCATATCCTGGGTGGACTGGGTGAACGACCTTCTGTCTCAGCCTCCAGAGTGTTGAGGGTACAGGTGTGTTCCAACACTTCTGTGAAAACAACTTTGTAATGTATGTTTTGTAATCTTTAAACACAGAGAAATGACAGATATTTGGGTAATGGCTCAAAATGGTGACTTTATAAACAAAAGCTACTATCAAATCTATCCCCATATCTATATCTACACCCACATCTGCATCACCTATATCTATACACAAATAAATCCTTCTCCACTCCATCAGTATTTACCGTCGATTCCAGAACCCATGGCAATTACCTTGTGCTTCTGAATGCTGAAGTCCATTGTACCAGGTGGGATCATAATTGCATATATTTTAAACCATCTCTAGATTATTTATAGAATCTAATGCAGTGTGCATGCTGTGGAAATAAATGCATTGTTTAAGGAATAATGCCAAGAAAATGTCTGTACATATTCAGTAGTGATAAATTATTTCTTAAAAGTTCTATACATCAGCACCAATATTGATATAGCTGCCTCCTTGTGTCCTACCACAGCATTGCTTGCTAGGAACAATCTGAACAAGGTGTTCTCAAAGACTCTAAAGGATGCTTCGGGCTGCGAAGACTTACTAGCACAATTCTCTATCTTCAGAACTCCTGGTAAGAGTTTGAGTCGAAGTTTCCCTGTGTGCATACTCTATTGATTCGTGTAGGAGAGCAACAGTGTTTTTCTCACATATAAACATTTTACCAGCTGTAGCAAGAAATGTGGCCAGCCTGACGAGTTAGCTCAGCCCTTACCATCAAGACTGATGGTGGTTTTGATCCCTGGAGCCCAAAGGTGCAAAGTGAGAACCAGCTCCCTCAGGTTGGCAACTGGCATTGACACATGCACATATGCAAGAATGGACACACATGCAGACACACACACACACACACACGCATACACATTTGTAATGAGGAAAGGCTATACAACTGCTGTAAAGAAAGTCTGTGTGCAAGCAGAGGCAGTGACAGCACCACTAGACTTCCCATGTTAGTCTTTCAGTGAACAAAGGATGTTAGGAACATCCTTAATATTTTCTTTCAAATATTTATTTATTTATTATGTACACAACATTCTGTCTGTGTGTATGTCTGCAGGCCAGAAGAGGGCACCAGACCTCATTACAGATGGGTGTGAGCCACCATGTGGTTGCCGGGAATTGAACTCAGGACCTTTGGAAGAGCAGGCAATGCTCTTAACCACTGAGCCATCTCTCCAGCCCCATCCTTAATATTTTTTAACTCTGGAGTTTAAATTATGATTGTTGAGAGAAACAGTCCACTTGAGACATTTGAAGTCAAACTCATAACTGGTTTTCAGGATAGCAAATTGTATGTCAGCATAACCACACCCAAGGTCATATAAGCTTCCTAGGTGCAGCTCACTCTGCCCCTTGGAGTCTAATTGTCTCCAATTCTATACTGAGACATATTATTATATTTATTGTTTTTTTCATTCAGAAAGTCTTTAACGTGCTCCTGTAAAATATGATGGACCATGTGAACACGTGACCTCTGGATGACATGTAGGGGTGTATTCACCAAAGCTGTAGGAAAGCTAAACCAGGTAATCATAAACACCCACACAGACGCCCACCTTTCCTATTGCCCACGTGCTCCTGAGAGCTACACCGGTTCACCTGTTGATTTCACTGATGAAATGTATTTCCGTAAGCGTCATCCAAATAGGGGCTAAGTGTTGTGCATTGCACAACGCTAAGTGAAAGTAGTGTTATCTCACAGTGATGTGAACTTTCACACACCAGCCACCCATTGTCGATAACTGCCATGCTTTGTTTGTTACACGTAGAAAAAAGAGTAGGTTATATTTATGGATTGTCCCTGAATATTTTGATGAATTTGCCTTTAAATTATATTTCAGGAATATTTAGCAGAACTAAGGCATTAGAGATTTTTTCAAAGCACAATAAACTTGTGATTTACCTATATTTATAATTATCAGTACTGATTCACAATTCATAATTATCTCAAAAATTATCTTTTCCTGGAACATTCAAATGGAGAGAAGGAAAAGTCAATGTTTTAAACCTCCCCAATCATCTTTCAGAGCAATGGATAGGGCTCTTACATGGCTGCCCATCAGAACAATCTGAGAACTGTGGCAGGCTCAGATTCCTAAATCTGCTCTAACCAACAGAACCCGACTCTTAAAGGGTGGGACTCGCATCTGTGTGTGTGATGAAGGCTTCAGGAGACCCTGTCACAGTCAGTGCAACGCCAGCTGGAAAGCCATCAAACACCACTAAATGGCACACCTTTGTTCTGAAGAACTGACGTTGTGCTATTTTAAAAAAAGCATTAATGGTTCATTGAAAATACAAAATTCAGAAATAAAATTAAAATAAATAGAGGCCTCTAGGAAGGAAAATATGTAAGCATATTAGAAACATAAAAGGTATAAATAAAACAAGAGGCAACGTATGCTCTTGGACAGAATGGTTTACTATGTGAAGAATCCGTTCCCTAAAAATGCAATTCTAAGCTTTATTCTAAAATCCACAGTTTTCAATGCTCTTAAACAGCTAAGTGTGATGAGTAGCCATGTCAACTTGACCCAAGCGAGAGCCATTTTGGAAGAGGGAACCTTAGCTGAGAAGATACCCCCACGGGACTGGCCTATAGATGAGCCTGTAGTGCATTTTCTTAATTAGTGATTGCTGTGGGTGGTGCCACTCCTGGGCTGGTGTTTCTGCAGTATATAAGAAAGCAGGCTGGTGGGACAGAGAGATTGCCCAGTGGCTAAGGGCACTTTTTGCTCTTGCGGAAGACTTAAGTTCCATTCCCAGCATTCACATGGTTGCTCATGACCATAATAGTAGATTCTGGGAGAGGCCCTTGGTGAGGGTATAGCCCAGCTGCAAAAGCTCCACCATTTTGAAGATGCCAGTATCATGGATGACTACCAAAGACAACAGAAGACATGGAGTGGAGCTGGCCTGACATGCTGCCTATGCTGGAAATGGCAGAGCCAGAGAAGTGGAGCCGTTGTGGAAGCACTTGGGAGTCCAGAAGACCATGAGTCCCAGACGTCTGACACCAACACTGTGGACTTCAGTTTTGCTTCGATCTGATTGTGACTATGTCCAGTTATGCCTTCTTGAAGTAAGAAACCTTGCTGTAACTTACTATTTTAATTTATAAGGAACTTTGGACTTTTAGAGAGACTTTGGAAATTTTTTGAGATTTTGAAATTTTAGAGAGAATTTGGGTATTTCACAGAAACTTAGAATTTCAAAGATCCCAGAGTTGTTAGATGAAACAAACCCTTTCTTCCTTAAGCTGATTTCAGACATGGTTTGGTCACAGCAATAGGATATACATAAAAAAAAAAAATGTTCAAGCTAACTAATAATTGGTCAAAGGCAAATTACAACTATGAAATGTCACTCACAATGTAAGATTAACTAAAACCAAAGAGACCGGAACAGTGGTAAGAGCTAGCCACATGTGGCTGTAAGGAATCCCTATGCAGGTTGGTAGTAGGAGAGAACCATGTGGCAGTGTCACTGGATGAGGTCTTGATAAACCCTTAAAAACAGAAGTTCCCAGAAGAAGGCCATATCTATGTTGAAGAGTCTACCAGGTCAACTGGTTGATTAGAACTGGGGACACAGACTGTGAAATTAGAATGTTACACTCCTGATTACCTTGGACTATCTTTAATCTCTTAGCAGCCATCACAGCCCACCTCTATCTCTTACCCAACAACCTCTTGAGGACCAGGTATTGAAATGTTTGTAATGTGTTATTTTAATAAACCAGTAGTTTTTATCTGCCTTAAAACTAAGACTGTCATCCAACAGTACCCGAAGTTATAGCTCGTATTTCTCCTTTTTTGCTGTAGCCTACCCGAGGTTCCTACCAATGTATTTGGTAAAGACTTGATTAATGATTTGTTTTTGTTGTGTGACAATGGTATCTCATGTAATTATTTCCACAATATAACATGCCCTTGAGGACAGCCTTGATCACACCTATTTGGCTCAGAATAAACTATCTCTTATTCCCTTTGAAGTGAGAGCTGTGTTTTGTCTGGACACCATATGATGTCGAATTGCCAGCTTCTAGGATTGTTACAGAAGAATGTCCATTCTCAAAGGTCAGTAGCGGCGTATACTTGTAAACAGTCAAGATCCTGGGGCTATAATCTCATGCTGGAGTCCTAGTGGAAGAGGAAATTCGGACTAAAGACAAACACATATCCCATTCCTTCCCTTCCACTATCAGACTGTTCACTCTTAAAATCAGTATGTTTAAAACAAATTTGGGAGTCTGAAACTTGAAATCAGTCTCCAAAGAAAAGATACAAAAGCTCTCTACTCCCTTCCAACCAAAGAAACTACACTTACAGCTAAAGAAGTCCACTAGGCCCAGAAAAAGTGGGAACCCTACAAGTCACACAATCTGGCTCTTTTTTCTTTCAACATAGTAGATCCTTTATATTACATTTTTCTCTTCTTGGATTTAAAAAGGATCATCCTTTAAATCGAGTTGATCTGACCTGAAGGCCTCCCCTAAAGGATTAGCGCTCATCCTATCTGAAGGAGCTATGTCAGTATTCCTGCCCGCTGTAACATCTACTAATGCAGCAACAGACACAGTCAGATTTTCGGAAAGGTGACATAGTGGCACTTATATTTGGGGGTGACCAATAGCACACAACTGGACTTAAGACCTGTTCAATTGGAAGGAATCCATGCCAGCTACCCATGCTAGTGAATCCAAAGAACCTATTGCCACGTTCCAAAACCACATTCTAAATCAATTCTTGTGCCCACAGGTAAGCGAAACTCTTGGCCCTCTTCAAAGACCCCTCTTTCTACAGTGGATGCAGACCATCACAGAAAGCCACAGCTCATCAAAATGCAGAGAACTGGCCCTATACAGAGAATACAACCCCTACACCCTAGGCTTGGGGGCATCACGGACAAGGGGCAGAAAAAATTGTAAGAGCTAGGGGAACAGGGCAGGGGTGGGTCTGGGAGAAGATGTGAGGAGAGGTGAGGGTGATCAAGATAGGTTATATGAAATCTTCAAAAGGCTAATAAAATATTTTGTTATTTAAAAAATGTCCTCCAGGCCCAAAGGGGATGCGGACACATGGATTCCACTGGAAGGGTAAATAGAAGAGATCTCCAGGGTAAACTGAGGGCAGGGTGGGGTGGGAGGGATGAGGGGATGGGAACTTGAGGGAGCCAGTTGGGTGGGAAGGAGGAGGCTATATAACAAAAGAGAAGTCTTGATAGGAGGGACCATTTCAGGATTAGGGAGAAACCTGGTGCCAGGAAAACTAAAAAAAAAGAATCCATAAGGATGACCCCATCTAAGACTCCTGGCAATAGTGGACAGGGTGCCTGAACTGGTCTTCCCTGTAATCAGATTGGTGCCTACCCTAACTTTCATCAGAGAGCCTCTATCGATTAACTGATGGAAGCAGATGCAGAGGTGCACAGCCAAGCTCTGGGCCAAACTTCACGATTAATTGAAGAAATGCTTATGTCCTAGCCTCTGCCTCCTAGCTTTCTAGAAATTGTAGGATGGCCACAGGGAATAGCTGAGGAGGAAGTCAGTTCTCCCATCCGTTTTGCCAAATTATAAAGTCCTGCTGAACTGAAGGAGGAGGGATTGTATGAGCTGGGGGTGGGGGAGTGGAGGGTGGAGGGTGTCAAGATCATGACCAGGAACCCATGCAGACAGCTGCCCTGAGCTCACGGGAACTCTGGACCAACATCTGTGTGGCAGCTGTGTAGCTTGTTCTTCTAGGGCTTCTAATGCTTGAGCTGGCTTTTGGGAACCTAGTCCTCACACTGGGTTGCTTCGTTCAGCCTTAACACAAGGGAAGGAGCTTAGTCCTGCCTCAACTTGATCTGTCGTGCTTTGTTGACACCCATGGGAGACCTGCCCCTTTCTGATCGAAACAGAAAAGGAGTGGGTTGGGGGTGGAATGGAGAGGAAGGAGGGAAAACTTATAAGGATGAAAAATAAATGAATAAATTTAATTAATAAAATTTTTAAATGTTCTCCAGAAAACTGGGACCAGGTCAAATTCTCCTCAGAAAAAGATCCAGCTAACCTATCTCACAATTAATGAAGAAACGCTTATGTCCTAGCCTCTGCCTCCTAGCTTTCTAGAAATTGTAGGATGGCCACAGGGAATAGCTGAGGAGGAAGTCAGTTCTCCCATCCATTTTGCCAAATTATAAATATATTTTTTTATTATTTGTTATATACAAGAGCCAAGGCATCAAGTTTATAAACCTAAGCAACATGGGTTACAGCAGCAGAAAACTGAACTCAATATAGCTGTGCAACCGCTGGAGGCTCCCAAGTTCACGCAGAGCCTCTCTCAGTGCCTACAATCAGCAAGCACATCTATATGAAACCTCATGAAAAGGTACCAAAAACCCAGTGTTGCAGAGCATGGTATTTCAGGGCTGTAATCCCAGAACTTCAGAGGCTGCAGCAAGAGGACTTCAAGTTTGAGACCAGCGTGGGCTACACAGCAATACTGTCCTAAAATAAATGTAAACAAATAAAACATCAATAAAAATTACAACTACAGTATTGCACATGAAAGAAAATAGAAAAAGAGGTCTACATGTGTGAATATAAAATTCATGTTCAAAACAGCCGTGATGTGAGGTGAGAGCAATTGAGATTTCCCAGCCCATGGTGAGTTCAATGCGGTGTCTGTTGCTGTGAAGAGACACCATGGCCATGGCAACTCTTGTAAAGGAAAACATTTAACTGGGGCTGGTTTGTAATTCAGAGGTTTAGTCCATCATCATGGCAGGAAGCATGGTGACATGCAGGCAGTCATGGTGCTGGAGAAGGAGCTGAGAGTTCTGCATCTGGATCAGCAGGCAGGAGAGAGAGAGAGAGAGAGAGAGAGAGAGAGAGAGAGAGAGAGAGAGAGAGAGAGAGAGAGAGAGACTGGGCCTGGCTTAGTCTTGTGAAACGTCAAAGCCCACCCCGCAGTGACACACTTCTTCCAACAAGGACACTCCCTGTGGGTCCATAGGGACCATTTTCATTCAAACCACTTCAGGTAGGAAGCTAGAAGGCTGTGAGGTATCCAGGTATCCCGCACCTGTTCAGTGCCCCTTTGCTTCTAGGATTAGCATTATTATATAGCTCCTTTCCAAGCTTCTTTCATAACTCATACTTGGTTTACAAGATGGAAGCTTTTCATGTGGTCTTCCTACACTCCCTTCATTTTGAAATATAATTTCAATTTCATGGCCTGGAGAGGGCAGCCTGATTTCTCTCTTACTTTCATTATGTAACTTACCATACACTCACATACACTCACATACACTGAGCTAGGAGTCAAATTAAGATTCTCAAGCATGTTAAGTATTTTCTCTACCATTAAACACACCCAGTTCTCCTAATAAAGAAAGTTCCTTGCTAGTAACTAATTTTCACAGGCCTGAAAGGTGCTGTGAAGGCTGCTGGGGAAGGAGAGACCACAGTGGGTTAGACACTGTGAACACTTTAAACGACAACACTGGTGTGACTGTTCTAGGTGACGACCAGCAGCTCTCTGAATTTCAGCCTTGCTTCATTGGAGGGAATTCATATCGGTGTCACAAATCCATGCTTGGGGAAGGTGCAGGTGCCAGAGGGAAACTTGCTACTGCTGCTTAGCCAAATTTATTTAGCTTTAAACTGCTTCCTAAATAATTATGTTTATACTGGTAGACAAATGCTACTCTCAGCCTCAACCAGGGAAGCTTCTCTTTGCATTGAATGGCTTTGAATGAAGAAACTTGTGGCTGTCCAAGATATGAAGAATGAGTGATGGCTGAAGACTCAATCCTAAGCAAGACACTTTTATATGCCCCTCTGAGGCTCAGGGAAGAGGGGACAGAAAGAATTTCAGAGCTGAAAGATACACAGAAATCCTACAAAATGCCATCTTCTAAGCTGACAGCCATTGGGATCACAAACTGCCCAGAGGCAGTAAGAGAGGGTGGAAGCAGGGGTGGGGGATCAGAATGCCTCAAACTCTATATCCAAAGAAGAACGGAAAGGAGGGGGGAGAGGATAGAGAGGGGAAGGAGAGAGAGAAAGGGAGGAAGAGGAGAGAGAGAGAGAGCATCAGAGGTCCTCTGCCTCTGATTGCTGTTCATTTTAAGCCACAGCAAGTAAATGCTGGCTTCAGCAAGTTCTCAGAGGTGTGGAAGCACAGGTCCCTCGATCCCTTCCCATCCACGCTGGATCCCCTGCAGGCCCAGGGGGGAAGCTTCTCAAATTCCTTTGCTCAGAGGCCTTAGAGCTACATCCCTATCTTTCATCCCCCAGCTTGTCTATGAATAAATATATACATTATTCTTGTTCTTTTAATTCTGTAACCTCTTCAGAGCAGTTAAAAATTATGTTAAAAACTCATTAACTTTGACGAGATATTGATGATGCCAGTGGTTAATTACGAGCCAGCTGGTGTTATGGCAAGAATTAAAAAGTTAGACATCGGAAATTTGTTTCAAAAATAAAATAAAAGTCACAAAGGGTTCTCTGGGGTCAAACAAGAGACCTGGGGACCCCCCAAATCACACTGTTCCTTATTCCTTTTCTTTTGGACATCGTCCTGGTTCTCCCTTATTGAGAAAATAAAAGGCAAGGGCTATAAATTCCCATGCTTCATAGTGTTAATTGATTGCAAGCTGGGGTCAGAAAAACATTTCTCCCTAAGGAGTACAACAGCACAATGCAGAGGGTAGGAAGGGGGTCTCAAATGCCTACAGGGCTCTGGGTAGTGGTCAATGTCAAGTACCAAGCTGCAAAATTTAGTATACCTTCTGCTTCCGCCCACTGGGAGGAACGGCAGTATGGAAGACTTCTTCCCCCTCCCTCTCTCCTAGGGTGAGAACTTTTACAAGGCTGTAATCAAATAAGGTCTTCTTCTGGTTCAAGGCAGTATGTTTCCTAAATGAGAAAACAGACTGTGAGGCAGTCGTGGGAGATGAAGAGGATGAAGAGGAGAGGGGAGGGAGGAGGAGGAAGAGGAGCCCCTGCCAAAACCCCACAAAAGTGTCTTTTCCAAAATTCTTCACCAGCTGAGGATGCAGCTCGATGGTAGACCACCTCCAATCCTCAGTACCAAACTGAAAATTCTTCAACAGATACATAAAAATAATATAAAGAAGGCTCAAGAGATAGTTCAGTGGTTAAGAACGCTATGGTCTTGCAGAGGAACTGAGTTTGGTTCCTACACTATCGTCATTAGGCATTCTGCACACACTTGTAACTCCAGTTCTAGCGGCTCCAGCTTCCTCCTCTGGCCTCTGCAGGTACCCACTCAAGTGTACCTTCCCGTGCACAGACATACATGTACATACAGAAAGCCTCATCTCCCGTCTGAGTTTAGGAAGCTGTTTTACCTGCCTCCTTAGAGTTGTATTCTCGGCATCTTCGGGGGAGTTCAGAAAACAGAGAATTCTGTTTCCCAAGTCTAGAACCAAACTTCAGAGGTTTGCTTCCCAACTTTGCTACTTCTTTCTAATTTCAGTGGGTATATCAGGGGCCCCAAATTTCAGCCTCTCAATAAGAGGAGATTAATTGTAGTATATAGCACATAACATTGTATTAGGAGTTGATGCTTTACCCAGCAGTACCCCCAATGATACTTACTACTTCCTGTTCATATTTACTATTTTTCTACCATTGCCATGTGGTTAAAGTACGGCTATAGTAATAGTCTGCAGGAACCAAATTACTTTGTGGAATCTGTAAAATGTGCAGAAAGATGTATACGGGTAGAGATGTGAAACTGAGCTCTCTAAACTGTCATGGCCCTACCCAGCACCGGCCCCCATTCCAGGCTGTGGCTGGCCCTATCCAGGCTACGAATTGTGTGCACACTTCACAGCAGGGGGTGGGGGCATCATCAACTGTCCTCATCTGTGAATAACGATTAATGTTTACTCCTTTGTGTGAAGAGCACAGTGCCTGTCTTAGTCAGTATTCTATTGCTGTGAAGAGACACCATGGCCAGGGCAACTCTTATAGAAGAAATTGGGACTGGCTTACAGTTTCAGAGGTTAGTCCAGCATGGCAGGACGCATGGCAGCACAGATGCAGACATGGTGTTGGAGAAGGGGCTGAAAGTTCTGCATCTGGATCCTAGAGAGTAGGAAGAGACACACTGGGCTTAGCATGTGCTTTTGAAATCTCAAAGTCCACCCCCAGTGACACACTTCACCCATCCAACAATGTCACATGTCCTAACCCTTTCAAATAGAGGGCTGGAGACTGAAAAAGCTTTCAAATACATGAACCTTTGGGGCCATTCTTATTCAAAGCCCCACAGTGCCCGAGATGCTATTCTTTTCTTCCTTCTGGTGATGCTCTTCATCTGTTCAGACCTGCTCCTAATTCCACACAGCTTTCTTCCACTCCAGAACATCCTTGCACCACCGATGTCCAGCATAAAGGTATTCTTCTGTCCTGCAAATCAAAGTTTCCAGCCCATCTGACCAACCTTGGTGGCCCCCATTTCAGCAAAAGAAACTGTTACACTTGGGTCACCCCCACCTGCTCCACGAGGTTTCTTCCTTCTAATATCATTTCATTCTGAGAAATAGAAGTGGGTTCAGAAACGCTGTGACTTGTAAACACTGATTTATTTGGAACAACATCAGTCAGGCAAGTACTAGACCCAAAGATCATTTTGCTCTTTTGGGATGGTAGAATTTCTCTTTTCTCTCTCCACCATCAATGGTTTTTACAATCCTCAAATAATTAAGCAGTGAAACACAATCTACGGAAACTCAGAAATAAAACCATCGACTAGTTGTTTGGACGATGTCCTAAAAAATTTCTCAGTTCCATTCTCTTCATTGGTTTTTTTCTCTATTTTCTGATTATATTTTTATTACAAGTATGTGTTAATCTTAAAATTGGAAAAAAGCTTTTATAAAAAATTCTACTAGAAAAACTAAAAGATGTGGCAGACACGCTCCCTCCTCCCCCCAGAGTCTGGCTATCTTGGGGAGAGAGTGCTAATAGCAGCCATGCCTGTTTGTGTCATGGGCTGGATTTCGGGAGACTTACAATATAATCCTCCTGCCAAGCATCTGATACCACATTTTTAGCTTACTGTTTGGGGTCTCATGTTTTTGCATTCCAACTCTTGACTCATTGTGTGTGTGTGCACACTTTGTTCCAGACTGTCTGTCAGAAGAACACAATCTTTCTAAATGAAGAAAAGCATTTCTGGCAAATACCAAGATTCCACGAGGAATCATGGGACGGAGTTGCTGCTTCTCTGTCCCTGCTGGCTAATTGCTTAAGGACAAAGACTCAAGGACAAACCTGCCTCTAAGAAAAACTTTTGTGGCGCGCAGACTGGTTGCACCTTTTGAGTTATCATGAACGGCTTCGCCAACTTTTGATCAAGGTGACAAATCTTGGCTCAGGAAAGAAATTTAGCGATCTGTCAGCCCCATCAATAAGCTGTAGGGGAAAGTAATTCATTTTTAATGGAAATTCTGTTTACAAAATAGACTAGGTATATAACCAGAGTCTAAGAGGAGATAACTCACTCTGGCAAATAGGCTGCATACCTAATAGAGGAAAATAAAAGTGAGGTAGAACACCTTGTACTTACAGCAGTGAAGTGCACGCAACGCTTTATAGTCGCTGCAGCAATAATTTCACATCACACACAAAAATTTCCGTGTTCAGCTTTGATTTAGATTCAAGAAACAAAACAAAAAAAAAAAAGAGTTGAGAAAGATGGGAAAGGAATGGAGCCATAATATCAAGCAAAATTTTATGCTAGATTTTCAAAACTCTTTATACCAATCCAAGATCTGTTAAGTCCCTAGAATTTATTGGATCTTTTCCAGTTTCTAGTTTCTGACCCCCCCCCAACATCACCTACTCATGCTCCGCAGTAAACGTGACGTTAGAATATTTTCTAAATTCTCTTGTCCCTGTTCTTTAATTTGCTTTTTGCTGTGGTCCTACAGGCAATTGGGTGAGTGGTATTATTCTCTATTGTAGATAAAACTATAATAACTCTGCAGCCATCAGTGAGCAAGAGTCTTTCTGCAGAATGCAGAGGAGGAGAGGAGTTGAGAACGCTTGTTGCTGTCCCAGAGGAGCCGGTTCAGTTCCCAAGGTTCAAATGAAGGGTCACAAGCACCTAACTTCAGTTCCAGGGGACCCAGTGATTTTTTTCTGGTACTTGTTGACTCTCACAGGCTCACAGTTATACATTGTTTTTAAATCTCTATGTATTTTTAATAGTCCTTCTAGCAACTTAGGATGTTTTTCTCCGCAGGGCCACAGGTGCCTGAGGTAGGAAAAGACAGATGATGTTACTATTGGCTGGATGAACTGAAGGCCCTCACAAACGTGTTCAGTTCCTTTCAGGACTGAAGGCCCTCACAAACGTGTTCAGTTCCTATCAGAAATTCAAAAACAACAGACAAAAAAGAGTCCTTGGAAAATACAGACAGAAGTCAAAGCCGTATTCATTCACCCTAATGTTCAAGGCTAGAAGAGCCAAAAGGACACACAAAACAACCACTGGCTGTGTGAGACCACCAGAAATGTGTGAAAATATTCCAAAGATCTAAAGAACTACAAAAACAGAAAGAAATCCAGAAAAAGTCGGGGTAATGAAGGTGGATCCTGAAGGCAAATATGGTTCTGAAAGGAACACAGGAGTGGTTTAGGCTGTGCCAGGGGCTTTAGATGCCAGCTCCTAACTCCTGGCCCCTAACTGATACTAGATAATTTTTAATGAAAGTTTAAATGTCTCTCCCCTCAATGGGTCAAGACCTAGAGGAGTAACAGACATGAAAGTAAATGATTATTCCAAAGCAACTCTTTTTTTTAAAAAAAAGATTTATTTATTTATTATTTATACAACATTCTGCCTCCATGTGTGCCTGAAGGCCAGAAGAGGACACCAGATCTCATTACAGATGGTTGTGAGCCACCATGTGGTTGCTGGGAATTGAACTCAGGACCTTTGGAAGAGCAGCCAGTGCTCTTAACCACTGAGCCATCTCTCCAGCCCACAACATAATTCTGATAATAAAAATCAATCATTTTTTAGCACTTTACTCAGCCTAAGATCCTTGTGTACATTAATTCATTAAATATTCATGATGATAATGTATAGGGGAGCTCCTATTAATAGCCTCAATGTATAGACAACGGAAGCACAGAATCACACAGATGGTGAGCTACAAAACCATACAGAACACTGAATCTTAGTGCTACTGATGACACTGGTACAGCTTAGTGCTGAGGTGGGAGGAGACGCCCTGTTAAGTGATGCCTGCTGGTTTTCAGAACTGGCTGCAATCTCTCATTCCTGGTATCTCCGTACTCCATAGCTGACTCTGTAGCTCTTCACCGAAATGACAGAATGTGTTTTCTCACTGCATGAAAGCAGGCTGGCCTTATGAGATGCTTTGGCTATTGGGATGTAGGGAGAACAGCATGATTTCCATTCTCCCTCTGGGACTCAGAAGGCCTTCCTCCTGTTCATGGTCTTGGAACTCTTCACTGTTGTGTGGGCAGGCCTGGGCGAGCCTACTATATCCTCATCACTGGGAACACAGCACCGTTGACTGATTCATCTTACTTGGGGCCCAGAGACCAGAGCTAGTTTGTCCAAGAGCAGCTGCAGCACCCACTAGCTGACTGACAGCAGTGGACAAGGCATGCGACTGAGGTTAGAATAACCTAGCTGAGCCCAGCCCAAACTGCTTCCTTCAGAAAAGAAGCTAAATAAACATTTAAAAGATTTTATCTGTTACTGGAAAAACTGGTTAATATACCTTTCCTATCAAAACCTGCTTAGATCTTGCACAGAGGGACAACACGCCCCAGAACCGCTGTAATTAAGTGGTTTAGGAGACTCAACATGGCAAATTCTTAGCATCGAAGGGCAAGACTGGCTCAAAGGTATTATCAAAGTGGGGCTCTACGTAGTCCTTATTCAGGTATGTGGACAGAAGTTTCTAAAACGGTCCTCAAAGTGTCCCAGTTTTCCTTCAGGGTCTCCTCCAGGGGTGCAGTCAGGGGTCAGAGGGTGCTGTGGCTTCACGGAAAGGGTCACATGAAAGCTTGTCATGATCAGCACAGTTTCTCACTGGCTGTGAGTCAAAAGGCTGCATTCCGTTGGGTTTTCACCTCTGTGGGGTGGTGTACATGAGAGTTGCCTCTACAAAGCAAGCATAAAAAGAGCAAGAGATAGAAGTACAGATGAGACAGAAGACACAGGCTTTTCTTACCTGATGCTGTGTTTGAAACACCATCCACTGAGCTTGTCTGGCTGTCTGTTTCGAGGTCTTGTTGTGTAGCCCAGGCTGGTCTCCAACTTCTCATGCTCCCCAAAGTTTTCCAAGTGCTGGGTGAAGGTGGGTGTGCACCACCATGCCTAGCTCTCTGTCTCCTTTACCCTGTCCTATTCATTAGAAGCAGGTCACCTGGCAGCTGTCCAGGCACGGTGGGAGGAAATCACAAGGCTTGAGAATATCAGGATTTGGAGAACACTTTAGAAGCACATAGTCTTGTGAGTTAATGCTGGGACATGATGAAAATATGAATTTCATAAACAGGGTCATATTTATTAAATCTCAAAATGTTTCATCTTAAGAACTCACTTTAGAATCTTGAAAGGAAGCGATTTTTAATCCATATCATATAGTGAGCTTAATGTCCGTAAAGGATAACAAAACTTGAAACCATAAATAAATATTAAAAGGCTTGGGGAATCCTCAGGTGTGGTTCTGTAATGGAATATTAAGGGAGCTAAGGACTGTGTGCTGCCGAGTCCTAATGTTTCAGAATAGCATCAAGAAAGACAACTCCAGCTCCCACAAACACCCTTGGAGATACGTAAGATGCACCATTGGCCTAATCTGTTATGGCATTTCTTATATGCTTATGCAGAACACTATGTGGGAATGCAATAAAAATTTAAACAAGGTACTAGAGTTCAACAAAACAAGAGGATGCAGATTTTGAAAAATAGAGATGTGTCATTCCACACGGTCTCTAAGACATCTGATGTGCCACGCTTTCCTGGTAGTTCTAGCCTCCAACGCTCATCTAAACCATAAATCAAGAAAGAAAACGCAGTATTCAGCCCTCACAGTATTAGAGGGAAGAAAGCGGGGTTTTGTAGGCGCTACTGTTAGAGAGAGATGAGAAAAAGATCCAACTGCCTATGACAGGATTCTTTTATACCTACATTATGTTCAAGTGTTTAAAACAGCAAAGCCATCTATTTTGCCTTTGGGCGATGTCTAAGTAGATATTTTAGGCATGCACTTGAGGCTCGGGAGGATTTGTCTCCTTCAAGTTTATAAAAAGAAACATGAAGATGGGCATATTGCAGGCTTATGCTTTACAATACACACAGTAGGGCAAATAAAAGCCCTGCTAATGCAGTACCCCTTCATTAGAAGATAAACACCACGCAGCGGAAAGCATGAAGCTCACTTTCCACACAAGCGAAGGCACACGTTTCCAAACCGTACGAGCGGTAGTTCCTGTCAATCAACCTGAATTCTCTTTAAGCCTTAAACATATAAGTCACATTGAGAGGGTTATGCATTTCACAAGTGGATTTATATATAAATACTTTGCTGGCTCCAGTTCAGCACAACAAAAGAAGTCAAACATTCATCTGTATTTGTGTTTCCTGCTGAAGTGTTTTGACATAAACTGCACACAACCCTCGCTGAAAGCGGAAAACTGACTGCTCCTCGCTCTTGCTTTCTTTGTGACGGGAATTTCTCTTTTAACTCGGAAAAGTAGACAGCTTGTGGGTGAGAAGTTTACTCAAACCCAAGGGGAGGCATTTTAAAAGCAGTGTGCCATTCTGTAAACCCACATCTTCACACAGAGAGGAATCTGCCTCTCAGGATTCCTGTAAGGATTCCCCAAACACAAAAGCATCTGTGGTCAGCTTCAGACCCTTGGGATCAGAAGGCAGCACAGCCTCTGACCAGAAGTTAACCAGAAGAAACCTTTACAGACTAATTCTTCCAAAAAGAGAATCAGCGTCTTATCTAAAACCTCTGAGTGTTCAATCTATGCAGGAAACACAGTTCTGGAGAGATAATTGGGATGAATTTTCATACCTTCGTATGTCCAAATGAGATTTTAAAAAAATCTCTGGAGGCTATCTGTTTCATCAGTAATTGCCATGACAGGGCTGAACAATAAACCTCTCTTAACTCTCTGACCAGCAGCAGGCTGGCTGCCACCTGGCTGAGCTGTTTGGGATGGGTAGGCAGCAGGTCAGGTTCAGGTCTGACTATTTGTCGCTTACCTTCCTTGGGTCAGGGATTCCAGAGGCATGACTCTCAATCTGGGCCCTGGCTGAGGCAGTCACGTTTGGACAGAGTATGTTGTTCTCCCTGGGGAACAGCAGAAGCCACACAAGCAAACCTAGCTGTCTGAACTCATGCAGAGGTTCCGTTTTTATCAAGTTCACAGTCTCTGTTTCCTCAGGGGACTAGCTCCAGGATGCCCCATCCAATATAAAAATCTAGATATATAAAATATAGATATAAAAAATATAGATGTTCTATAAGATCTTTGTGTAAAATGCCATAGTATTTGCACAGACTCTGTGCATGACCCCCATATGCTGTCAATCACCCCTAGATGACTCACCATACCTAACATGCTCTAAATAGCTGTTATACTACATTGTTTGGGGAATAATAGTAAGGTACCATTTTCCTGAATATTTTCTATCCATAATTATTTGAGTCTGTGAATCTGGAACCCAGAAATACAGAGAGCCGGGTGTAGTAATATCCTTTTGGCTAGAGCATGCTAATGTCTTGGGGTGCATGAGTACACACCCCGCAAGGCTGCCATAAGAAACTCACCTTCTACCGTTCCACTGCTGGATGGTAAGTTGTCAATGAAAAAAAAACCCCGCTTTCTTGCATGCTGAAGGTCTTTGTTGCTGTATTTAACAACTCAGAGGGCATATTCTTTCAAGTTTTTAGTGACCAGCCAGATGGCTCGCTGGATAAAGACACTTCTTGCCAAGTCTGAGAATTTGAGTAAAATCTCTGGGACCCACATGGTAGAAAGAGAGAAACAACTTCATAAAGTCGGCCTCTCATCTCCATGCAGACACATTTACATGCACACAAATTAAACAAATGTAATAAAAAGTTTCGAACTTTGCTGACGGAAAAGATAGCTATAAAAGGCTGTTGCTTGGTACATAGCAAACATAAATACATATATAAATAAGCTAAAATTGTCTTTTTATTATTTTTTATTTTTTAGATTTATTTTAGTTTCTGTGTTGGGGTGTTTTGTCTGTGTGCTGGCTAGTTTATATCAACTTGACACAAGCTAAAGGAGCTAGACAAGGAGCCTCAGTTGAGAAGAGGCCTGCATAAGACTGGGCTTTGGGCAAGCTGCTAGGGTATCTTCTTAACTAGTGATCGATGTGGGAGAGCACAGCCCATCATGGGTGGGGCTATTCCTGGCCTGGTGGTCCTGGGCTGGATAAGAAAGCAGGCTGAACAAGCCAGTAAGCAGCACCTCTCATGGCCTCTGCATCGCCCCTTCCTCCAGGTTCCTGCCCTGTTTGAGTTCTGTACTGATTTCCTTCAGTGATGGACTATAATGTGGAAGTGTAAGCCAAATAATTCCTTTCCCTTCTAACTTGCTTTTTGGTAATGGTGTTTCATCACAATAGAAACCCTAACTAAGACAACCTGCATGTATGTATATGTGCCATGTATGTCTTCTGTCTGTGCAGGTCAGAAGAAAGAATCACATCCCTTTGAACTGGAGTTATGGATAGTGTGGGCCACTATGAGGGTGCTGGAACCAAATGTTTGTTTTCTGCAAGAACAAGTGCTAAGCCATCTCTCCAACCCTAGAATTTTCTTAACATAAATTAAGTCTATAATTATATATGTGTGTGTGTGTGTATACACACATGCGTATGTAAGCACATGTGTGTGCATCTGTGTGTAGCATGACTCTCACTATTGTCTTACTTCTGTACATTATTTAGTTGGAAATCAATAGAGATATAGCCTATTAAGAGCCTCATTAAGTTCATAAAAATAGAATTGTCTTGTTTAGTGTTTCTATTGCTGTGATAAAACACCATAACCAAAAGTACACTAAGGAGAAAGGAGTTTATTTCAGCTTATAGTTCCACATCACAGTCCATCATTAAGGCAAGTCAGGACAGAAGCTCTAAGAGGGCAGGGACCTGGAGGCAGGAGCCAGAGCAATGAAGGAGGGCTTCTAACTGGCTGGCTCCCTTGTCTGCTCAGCCTGCTTTCTTACAGAACCCAGAACCACCAGCCCAGGGATGGCACCACCCACAGTGAGTGGGACCCACCCACATCAATCATCAGCCTAGAAAATGCATGACAGGCTTGCCCAAAGGCAAAAGTGGTAGAAACATTTTCTCAGCTGAAGATCTTTCTCCTAAAATGACTTTAACTTGTGTCAAGTTGACTTACAAACCAGTCAGCACAGTAGACTCTTTGTCAATTTGACCCAAAAACACATTACTTTTTAGTTTATAACCTTTCCTTTCTTGTTTCCAAGATGTCATGTTAATATATTTATATGATAACACAAAACATTCCAACTTTTAATAGTCCTACAGTTTTTACAAGTTCAAATGCTTTAAAAAGTTCAGCCACATCCTCACCACAGCCCACGACCATTTGCAAACCCACAATCCTATTTACAGACCTACGGCTTAAATCCTCTTCATTTGTGAAACACTTCCCCACCCCCACACCCGCTTGTGTTTGGCCTAGCGCTAGACCCATGCTTTGGGGGTCATCTTACCCTGCTCCAATTAAACAGGTCATTTACTACCTTTTCATGGGAGAGATTGGTCTATAATTCTCTTTCTTTGTTTCGTTTGGGTATTTAGGGTAACTGTGGCCTCATAAACAGAATTTGGCAATATTCCTTCTTTTTTTATTGTGTGGAACAATTTGAGGAGTATTGGTATTAGTTCTTCTTTGAAATTCTGATAGAGTTCTGTGTTGACATGATGTGGCCCTGGGCTTTTTTGGGTGGGGAGACTTTTAATAACTGTTTCTATTTCCTCAGGGGTTATAGGTCTGTTTAAATTGTTCATCTGATTTTGATTTAATCTTGCAATTTATAGTTGGGAAATATACACATATTTTAAATAGGATGGCCAGCCCATATAACAAAATATATGCTAATAATATGCTAATGAACAACAAAAGATAGTTGATTTAAAAAGAGGCAGGAAGTTCTGTAGTGTTAACATGCTTTTATAGTGCAGAGAGGACTCTACCAAATTGGAGGTTGATGGTGTTGGGCAGTGGGGGGGGGGGATATTCAATCACACTGTGAACCCCAAGTTTGCATTTGCATTAATTAAATAAGATTAACCTTGGGTTGATAGGTTCAGTTCATAACTAGTTGACAGAAAGTAGTCATAGAGCATCAGAGGACATCTGGAAGAGACAGGGAGATGCACCAGGAGTAGTCGGGGAGGGATTTGGAGTGGCTTTTTTGTTTTAACAACACAGAAGTACACTCCTTCTTGCAAATGCCAGCAAGAGAGAAGGTTAACTAGATGCTAGTCAAGCTCTCTGAGCTAGCAGGTTTTCACCCCAGCCTTTGAATCTCGAGTCTTATTTATGAGTAGAATGCTAGAGATTTTGTTAGATCTACCTTTAGCAGCAGCAACAGAGCAGGTGCCTGGCTATAGCATGATCAGCTAGGCTGTTGCTAGAGAAACAGGCTGGTAACTATGGAGTCACAATTGCTGGCTGAAATAGCACTAGATTAAGGTGTGGTCACTGTGAAGAAATTAGAACAACAGGGTGGTGTCTTAGTTAGGGTTTCTATTGCTATGAAGAGACACCATGACCACAGCAACTCTTATAAAGGAAAATATTTCATTGGGGCTGGCATGTAAGAGGTTAGGAGGTTTAGTCCATTATCATAATGGTGGAAAACATGACAGCATGCAGGCAGACATCATGCTGGAGAAGGAGCTGAGAGCTCTTCATTTCAATTGGCAGGCAGCTGGAAGAGAATGTTCTTGAGCTTCTGAAATCTCAAAGCCCAACCCCTGGTGACACACTTCCTCCAACAAAGCAACACCTTCTGATAGCGTTACTTTCTATGGACAAAGTATTCAAACACATGAACCCCTGGGGACCACTACAGATGATCAGAAAATTTCATCTTATTATTATTTACATGATATTTAAATAAAACTCTAAGCAACAAGTAGACATGAACCAGTTGAGGACATAAGGATAAAATATCCAAGGCAGAAAGAATGACTTGCACAAAGGCCCAGATGTACGAGACTGGACAAGGTAGGAGGGAGCAAGGAGAGGCGGAAGGGACTTGGCGGACACTGAGGAGGTATTTCAGCATGACAGTGGCTTCATTTTCTGGGGGTGAGTGAGTAGAGTGTGGCAGTCTAAGGAATAGGGCAGGTTTGATCAATACCGTGGAAGAGGATCGTGAGATTTCGTATCTGATTGATGCTTGGGAGGAGAAAGATGTTGTTATGATGCTAGATGGTAGCATCATCTGGAGAACTGAGAAATGCCCTGATGCTGTACTGGGTCTTGAATGAGTAAGACTAGATTCATAGACTGGACCATAGACTTCATTGTGGAAGCCTGCTGGTCATTGGCTCTGTACTGATATAATGGGCATTTCCCCCTTTACCAGAGACATGTGCCCAGGGAAAGAAAGACGTGGTCTTCTGGGATCAGAAGCAGGGGTCTCATCCAAGCTCTGCCATCCAGAAGCCTGATGGTCCTGAGGAAATGCCTTTCAGCCTCTGGATCCCATAATCTAAAGAACATATAGATTCAGATCTTCAGGTTCCTATTCTTTTCAAAAAGATTTGTCTTTATTTTTTGTTCTGTGTATCTGTGTATTATGTGCGGATATGTGCATTCTAGTGCATGTGTCCCTGGAGGGAAGAAGAAAACTTGGAATCCACTGAATGTGGAGCTATAGGCAACTCTGGGTCACCTGAGTGAGTGCTGAGAACTGAACTCAGGTCCTCTGCAAGCATAGAGCGCCCTCCAAACTACTGAGCTGCCTCTCCAGATTTCCAGGAGTCTATTATTGTTACAATTAAGTCAGTGTCTGTTCCATAAAGTTTACTCTTAAAAAGTAAGTTATTGACAACACAAACAAGAAATATCACATAAAATAAAATTCTAGATTTTTTACTTTTATATGAAAAAACTTAAAAAACACTTTTTATGTAAAAAAGCATTAAATATTGCTATGAACACTATTTTAAAGTGATTCTATAAGGTAGTTAGAATTTATTTCGATTTTTACCTAGTCCAGCTATTCATTCTTTTTGAAGAAAAATACACAAAACTTTTATAAGAAAGAAAACATCAAGAACCACTTGCCTTTGGCATGATTTTTCTTGTTTTCAAGCATTGTTTTGGATTAGTACAAAAAGTAAAGAAGAGAAGTAGTTTCTGACGTCTTTCTTCCAGAAGAACCACATTGCAGATCTCATTTCTTGCAGGGATTTCCTCTGGTACCCAAGTCATATGTAGAAAATCGTCTGAAATAGCTTCAGAGACTGCTTCTCCCCACTGTTGTGTGGCCAGCAGCAGTGACCAGAGGCCACAGGAAATAAAACCAAAGCAAAATGCTGCTACATCACATTTCAACAGAAGACCCATGCCCAATGGCTTCTTGTCTCAATGCCACCTCAGTCATTTTGGCACCATGCCTAACACATGATGATAACAAGAGCTGTCCCTGTCAAGTCCTCAGGAATGTCAAGCTCTCCACAAGGATATTGGTGTTCGGATCACAATTTTCACTTCAATTTTTTACCACATTGTGCAGGTGAGGAAATTTAGACTCATGGTAGCTTATAAAGTCTCTTCACAGTAAGCTACGGAGCCTGGCTCAAACAGGAGTCACCTGATGTCAGAAAGTGAACTCTACCAGCCAGTGTGCAGGTTCCTCATCAACATTCAATGATTAGCACCCTTGAAGATGGAAGAGTTTATGAACATTGCTGTCACATTCTGTCCCAGATCAGCTTTTTCTGAGTTCTCTGCTTCAGTGACTCCCTGTGGTTGGTTGGAATCTGCCTCACATATTAGTGTATTAGGTGCCAATGCTCCACCATCTTGTCCCTTCCTATAGGTTCGGAGCTCTCCTCCTAGTCCTCGTCCTCGTCCTCGTCCTCCTCCTCCTCTTCTTCTTCCTCTTCCTCTTCTTCCTCCTCCTCCTCCTTCTTTTTCTTCTTTGATTTTTTTTCTATAGACGGATACAGGGGCTCTCTGTATAACAGGCCTGGCTATCTTAAAACTTGCTCTGTAGATCAGGCTAGCCTTGAATTCACTGAGATTCACCTGCCTCTGTCCCCAAAGTGCTGGATTTAAAGGCATGTGTTCTGTGTCCCCTCTCTAACTATGGCCATCCTCCTGTTCTGTGTCCCCTCTCTAACTATGGCTGATCCTTGTGTTCTGTGTCCCCTCTCTAACTCTGGCCATCCTCCTGTTCTGTGTCCCCTCTCTAACTATGGCCATCCTCCTGTTCTGTGTCCCCTCTCTAACTATGACTGATCCTCCTGTTCTGTGTCCCCTCTCTAACTATGACTGATCCTCCTGTTCTGTGTCCCCTCTCTAACTATGGCTGATCCTCGTGTTCTGTGTCCCCTCTCTAACTATGGCTGATCCTTGTGTTCTGTGTCCCCTCTCTAACTATGGCCATCCTCGTGTTCTGTGTCCCCTCTCTAACTATGGCTGATCCTCCTGTTCTGTGTCCCCTCTCTAACTATGGCTGATCCTCCTGTTCTGTGTCCCCTCTCTAACTATGGCTGATCCTTGTGTTCTGTGTCCCCTCTCTAACTATGGCTGATCCTCCTGTTCTGTGTCCCCTCTCTAACTATGGCTGATCCTTGTGTTCTGTGTCCCCTCTCTAACTATGGCTGGTCCTCGTGTTCTGTGTCCCCTCTCTATGGTCATTTCTGTAGGAGGAAGGGCCCACTTGTTTGTGCTGGCCACCCAGAACCAAAATAACCACACAGAAATTGTATTAATTAAATCACTGCTTGGCCCCATTAGCTCTAACTTCATATTGACTAACTCTTACATCTTAGTTTAACCCATTTCTATTAATCTGTATATTGCCACGTGGCAGTGGCTTAATGGTAAAGATTCAGCATGTCTTACTCTGGCAGCAGCTCCATAGTGTCGCTCTCTTCTGCTTTCTTCCTCCCAGAATTCAGTTCCATCTTCCCCGCCTACTTAAGTTCTGCCCTATCAACAGGGCAAGGCAGTTTCTTTATTCTTTAATAAAAGCAACACATAGACAGAAGGACCTCCTACACCACATTTCATATTCTGTGTCTCCTCTTTAACTATAACCATCCTCCTGCTCTCTGCCCCCCTCTATCTATGGCCATCCTCCTGCTCTGTGTCCCCTCTCTTCTATGGCCATCCTTGTGTTGTGTGCCCTCTCTAACAAACTATGGCCATCCTCAGTGTCTGAAGCTGCGGCACTCTCTTCTGATCTCCACTCAAACCTGCTCTACATTCAGTCCAGATCAAAACCCTGATGGAAAACCCTATGGCATTCCATAACAATGCCTTTGGGAATCATCATGAGATCTTGTTTAAGTCTCATGTTGCAACCAATTGAGTCTCTCCATGTCATTCTGCACTCACTGTTTTTAAAATGAAACCCCACTAGTTTATTTGGCATATTTCGTAGCTTTCTACTTCTGGTGATTACTTACTATGTAGTTATTTTGTTTTATAAACTTGACACAAGTTAAAGGTCTGAGAAGAGAAATACTCATTGAGAAAATATCTCTATCAGATTGGCTTGTAGGCAAGTCTGTGGGGGCATTTTCTTAATTATGATTGATGTGGACCATCCCAGTCTCCTGTAGGCAGTACCATCCCTGGGAAGTTGGCCCTGTCTGAGCAGGCCAGTAAGTAGGCCAGTAAGTAGGCCTTTAGTCATCGCCTTGTGTTCTTGCTCCGAATTCCCTCAGTGATGGAACATGACCTGAGAGTTGTTAACCGAAGTAAACCCTTTCCTTCTCCAAGTTACTTTTGGTCATGGTCTTCATCACAGCAACAGAAAGCAAGCTAAATACTACTCAGACGCCTATCCTATGACACTGACTGCTGAATTGCTGTGGAAGTGAACAGAAGCAGTCTCCTGAATGGGTGATCATGTCCCAAAACCTCTGATTCCACACTGTCAGTGACCATGAGAGCATCTGAAGTTCTCTTAGCATTCGCCTGATGCAGTGCTGTGTCGTGTGTTCTGCAGACTGTGATCTCATCCTCACACCTTCAGAGAGATAGAGCCCTCATTTTCTCCAGCACGAGGACAGGAAAGGGATGCAGGAAGTAAAATCACTCTCGGCACTTCAGTGTTCAAAAGTCAGTGGCCTGGCCTCCACGTGTGCTGTCTCCACACCCTGGGCAGTGCTTTGTTTTCCAGCTCTGCCTTCTGGACTGTCCCTGTGAGGTTTCATGGGAGGAAGTCATGGCCACCATATCTAACTAAAGGGTAAGCTTTTCTCAAGAGCTGATTGTAAGAAAGGGATGAACTACTTGAGTCCAGTGCTAAGTAAAACACAAAATATGAAAGATAAAAACAGTTGTCATTCCACACATCAAGGGACTTGAAGAAGGCATGAGACATGGCTCAGTGTATAAAGCACTTATATTCAATCAAAAAGACTGGAGTTGGGATCCCCAGAAACCATTGAATTATGGGTGGGTGTGGCAGCCCATTGTTATTTCAGCATCAGAAGGCAGAGACAGTAGGTCCCTAGAGAAAACTGATTAGTGAGACCCGCCATACCAGTAAGCTGCAGGTTTGAGAGTCCGTGCTACAGTGAACAGGTAAAGAGGAGTCAATGATGAGTCTGTTCTCAGCCTCAGGCCTTCACATGCCACGCCCCCTACTGTATGCATGTGCTCACACACATACACCCATAGCACACACACATCCACACAAATGGAAAAAGAAACAAGAGACAAAGAAAGTGGCTGTCTCACAACAGGGGCTCCAGAGAACTCAGCCCTCTCCTTAGAGGAGGTCTCCGATTATAGTGCCCAAGGAGCTGAGGCAGCAGCAGAATGTGCTGGCTACTTCTCAAAGACAAGCAGTGAGGTGGCTGGCGGTTTGGGCAGTCATTTTTGAGTTTTCCCGCAGTTCTTTTGTGATGTTGTGCTCTGGAGGAAGCAAGGCTAAGCCCACCTCTGGAGCTGCACTTGAAGAACTCTAGGTTTCAAATCTCGGAACCCATTATTCATTTTCATTGGTCACTTCTGGCCAAGCTCCTGTGACCCAACTGCTCTCAGCCACATTGCCCTCTCCTTTTCTTTTTCTTTTTCTTTCTTTCTTTCTTTTTTTTTTTTTTTTTTTTTTTTTCGAGACAGGGTTTCTCTGCGGCTTTGGAGCCTGTTCTGGAACTAGCTCAGTAGACCAGGCTGGTCTTGAACTCACAGAGATCCGCCTGCCTCTGCCTCCCGAGTGCTGGGATCCCTCTCCTTTTCTTAAAACATGCATAGATTCCATGACTCCATGAGATTGCATTTTCCTGGCATGAGCAACCTCAGGATTCTCTGGAATCAGACTGATGGGTAGAGAGGAGGCCCTGAACTCCCAGTGTCCTGGAGAGGGACTGCAACTGCTTCCTTGTAGAAGAAGGACCAACATGATGTTCTATTAACTTCACCCTATGTAAAAACCCAAGAACCTGAAGTGAATACAGAAAATCAAGTCATCCTGAAGGATAATGTTGATTAGTTCCCATATTGTCCTTAGCTGATGAGTCAATGCATTTTAAGAAATTTAAGTCATGTCAGAAGATTACAAATTAAAAAAAAATGGTCACAAGGCAGAACTACAACAGAATACTACTTCTTTTTGACTTTTTGTTTTGTCTGTTTTGGCTTTTGGTACGGGCATGGTAATTGTCTATATCAGCTGCATTCTGCATTATTTGTAATATTCCTCAAGTCTGTTAAGATGGGCAAAGGAAGTGCCTTGTAGGAGTGTGGGTAGAAATTAAAAGCTAAAAGCAAGCACAAGAAAGAAGGCAATGGGACAAATAATTAATTGAATATTAGACTTTGTGTAAATGTCTCAGCTAGTAAAAGAGATATAAATTTTATTATGATATTTCAAGTTTTTAAAATTTAAACAATTTGTTTTTATTGACATATTAAAGCATAAAAGTTGTTCTACATATTAATAAGATACCATTTAATGTTTGAGTTGTGAATGTATTGTATGATGTTTAAGTCAGGTTAAGCATATTTCTCTTGGGGGTGATTAGATGGTTCAGCAGGTAAGAGTGCTTGCTGTACAAGCATGAGGACCTGAGTTCAAAACCCCAGCATCTACATAATAAGTTGCTTATGGACACGGGTGTGCACATGCTCTCTCTCTCTCTCTCTCTCTCTCTCTCTCTCTCTCTCTCTCTCTCTCTCACACACACACACACACACACACACACACACACATACACACTCCTATAACCCCAGAACTGTAATAGTTTGTTGTTTATTAGGTGCCTGCCTAGCTCCATGTCCACCGAGAGGACCCTGTATCAAGGGAATAAGGAGATTCTTCTGATTTTTTTTTCCTATTCTCCCATTCTACATTCTTGACGTACCAGGCACCTGATGTCCTTCTCTGGCTTCCATGTGTGCATGGGTATGTACACCCTACACTTGTGTGCATGCACTATGTACACATTCATACACACACACAAAACCCATTTTTCTCCTCATTTTTCAATTCTTTATGGTTTCTCCTAGCTGCTCGAACTTTCCTCATTCTTCTCCACAGTGTACCCCGCCTTCCTGCTCCCATTAGCAACCCAGCACTGTACCTCTTTGGACTCCCATGACCGCCAACCTACTCTCAATTTCTGTGAGGTTAACTTTTTCATACTCCAGCAATCAGTGAGACCATATGGCATATTCTTTCTGTGTCTGGTTTGTTCCATTTAACACAATTATGTCCAGCTCAACCACATCATGTAAGTGAGAGACCTTCCTCTGCTAATGTCTGAGTAGTGTTCCGCTGTGCAACACTCCACACTTTCCTTATCCATTCATTGTTGACACACACTGCAGCTGCTTCAGTTTCCTGGCTATTGTGTATGGTGTTGCTGTAAACACAGATGTGCAGATCTCTTCAACACACTACTTTTGCTCCCTTGAAATATATTATGGATTTCTGGCTATATTACTTTTATTTTTAATTGTTTTGAGGGACCTCCATACTAGTTCCCAAAATGGCTACCCTAACTTACTTTCCTTCAGATGAAGAGGAAGGGCTATCCTCTCTCACATCCTCACACTGCTTGTTGTCATCATTTGTTTTGTTTTGGTTTTGACATTAGCCATTTTTACTGGGCAAGTGACATCTGCTGTGGTTTTGATTTGTATTTCCCTAACCACACAGTGGCTGAATTTCTCTTTATGCATACCTTGGCCAGTTGGGCATCTCTTCTTAAGAAATGTCTATTTTTCTTATAAAATATCCTGACAAAACACCCGTGAGATGCATCACCACTCACGCTAACGTTTCATTTGCTATTGAATTTTGAGAGTTATTTGCATACTCTAGATATAACTTCTTCACTTCACACATATTTTCTCCCACTTTGTCCATTCTTCATTCGCTGATTGTCTTCTCTGATAGCAGTTTTAACATGTTTTCCCCTAGTTTTCTTCTACTTGCTTCAAGTCTCAGGTCTTACATTTAAGACTCAACCATTTTATTTATTTATTTATTTATTTATTTATTTATTTATTTATTATGTATACAATATTCTGTCTGTGTGTATGTCTGCAGGCCAGAAGAGGGCACCAGACCTCATTACAGATGGTTGTGAGCCACAATGTGGTTGCTGGGAATTGAACTCAGGACCTTTGGAAGAGCAGGCAATGCTCTTAACCAATGAGCCATCTCTCCAGCCCCTCTCAACCATATTTTGAGTGAATTTTTGTAACTAATGAGGTTGAGGACTTTAGTTTTATCGCTCCTTATCTGCATATTCAGTTGTACAAGCACACTTATTGACAAGGTGATATTTTTTCCAGTGCACATTCTTGGTACCTGTGATGGCCATTCAAAATTGAGGCAGAACTGTGAGGTATATTTGCTTAATTTGAAGTTGAAAGACCCACTTCTATCTCAATCTTTGAGGTGGGGAGTTGTTGGTGGAGGCTACTCATTCATTTTCCATCTGCCCAGACCCAAAATAATCACATTGAAACTATCTATATTAATCACAACACTGCTTGGCCAATAACTCTAGCTAGCTCTTACATCTTAAACTATCCCATTTCTAATATTTTATATTTTACCACTAGGTTCATGATTTACCAGTAAAGTTCCTGGTCATCTCTCTCCTTTGGCAGCAGCTACATGGTGTCTCTCTGACTCTGACTACTCTCTATATGTATCTTTTTTAGCCTGGCTATATTCTGTTAAGCCATTGGCTAAAAGCGTCTTCTTTATTAACCAGTGGTAGTCACAGCATACAGAAGGGAATCCCACATCACCTCCCCTTTTCTGTCTAAATAAAAAGGAAGCTTTTAATTTTAACATAGTAAAATTACATAAAACAAGCAAGAATAACACTTAAAATATTTATATCTACTTTATCTTTTATCATAATTAAGAAAAACTGTAATTATAACTATCTATTCTTCAATTCCATCAAAGACCCCAGAAGGATATAGTATTACCTAAGTTAACAAGAAGTACATTGTAAGCAACTTCCAAAACTCTGGAATTTACAGAGACATCTTGCTGCCTGAACAGTTTTTCTGTAACATTGGGGCATCCAATCTTTATCCTCCACACCCATAGTATCAGGCACACGATTCCATAAAGTGGGAAATTTCAAAGACATTTCTGCCTATATTGGCAGTTTGTTAGTCACTTTCTTCTGTATCCTGCAGAATGTCTGGCAGACTCTTTCATGAAGCAGGAGCACTAAAGGACTGTCTCACCTTCTTTGGGCAAGTTCAGCAGTCATTTCTCTGTGGTCCCTTCATGTCCTGTTCATACAGCATAACATCAAGCAGAACAGGCAAGAACAATTTATTGCCCAAATAGCTAACAAACTCCATAAGGAGCCTCTTCAATGCCCATCATCCTCTTGAAGTAGATTAGTGTTGCCAGGAACAGATGTATGTCATTGTCATAAAAAGTCTTAACTTCGTAAAGCATTTTAAATGCCATATTCCATAGGTCTTTGAAAAGTTTGAAGATTACCTAACTAAAATATATCTCTGTTTATATTATATACAGAGTTAGAAAACCTAACTAACAAGGCTACAAACTTGACTATTATACATGACTATCTATTAACCTATATTTCTAAATTATACATTACATTTTTAAATGAGCTGAACAAACACAATACCTTAACCAAGAGCAGAAATATACATATAACAAAATTGACCTTAAATTTGTATCAATAAACCAAAATCCAACATCTTGGATGGTGCAAAGTATTTATCTCTATAGCATATCCCCCTATAAATATAAACAAACATTTATAAATAATAATTTAGGGAATTTGGGCATAGTTCTTTCCAAACTGCTTCCTGCTTTTTGTTGGGTGAAATATCTTCTTTTTGGGGATTTTTATGGAGACCTTTCAGGAGGTCTTTGTTCATCAAACCACATTAGTCTGAAAGGAATCCAAAGGTTCTCATCCTCTGTGGAAGCAAAAGCAGAACATCTTTTCCAAAGCAACATATCCTTAGATCAAAATTTTGAAGTCAAGGTACCTTTAATATATATATATGTTTAGCTTAGTAGTCCCCAGAATCAAATATCTCTCAGCAGTCAAAAATTCAAATAAAACGCAATAATATGCGTAATCCAGATTTGCTGTGTATATTCCATCTTTACATGGCTTATTTTTCTTCTTTAATCTATGACTGTGTGTACTCTGTCTCTTTAAAGATTTTGCTTTAATTTTTTTAAAAACAATTTACTTCTTTTTATAACTCTGTACTCTTTTTCTTCTCTCTCCCAAGCCTACATACATTTTCTTAAAACACACTGTGTCTCATTTTATGTCTGAATTTGTTCTGTTGTGTATCTGAAATCCTTTTCTGTCCAAGAGTGCTTCTTAAAAAGCTATGCAGCATGGCTAAGACTAAGGTTGCCTTGCGTTTTGGCTCAACCTAGTCCAACATGGCAGAGGTCCATTCAGTGCCAGTTCTACGAGCCATGCTTACGCCCCCATTTCCCAGGCACAGAGTGCTTGGGTCAGAGCTGTTTCTGCAACTAGCATAAACTAGGAAGCTGCTGTTTCAAAATCACATGGTTTGGGGTTTGTTGTTGTAGCTGTTGTTGCTAATGCTGAATCAGAAAGACCTCTCTTAAAGGAGCCAGCAAACAGCCTATCTGAAAAAAAAAAAAATAAGATTATCCAAGAAGCTGCACTAAATTCTGTTCCTTTGTGGCTAGAATTCCTTTCTAAGCTCTCTCAGGTTTTATATGAATGTAGTTTACCCACATTGGTGTGACAATCTGTAGACAGAGGCTGTTAGTTAATTTCCCAGCCATCCAGACCCAAAATAACCACACAGAAACATATTAATTTAAAACACTGCTTCGCCAATGACTTAATCATATTTCTAGCTAGCCCTTATGTCTTAAATTAACCCATTTCTATTAAACTATGTATCACCACATGGTTGTAGCCAACTGGTAAGGTTCTGTCTGGCATCTGGCATCTGTCTCCTGTGGCTGCTACATGTTATCTGTCTGACTCTGCTTACTCTCTCTTTCTCTATCTTTTCCAACCTGGCTATATTCTGTTAAGCCATTGGCCAAAGCACCTTCTTTATTAACCAATGGTATTTACAGCATACAGAGGGGAATACCACATCAAGGAGACACACTTTTAATTCAGATCTTTTGAGGTAGGAGGACCCACCTCTAATATGGACCACAACTTCTGCTAGAAGCCTATATAATATACATAGAAGAAGGAAGTTTTGCTCTTTGCTGGCTTGCTCTCACCTCATTAACAAGTCCATTCCATTGGAGCTTTCTTTCTACTTTACATTTTCTGTGCAGACAAGCTGAGACAGCCAAACTCAGGGGCTGAACAACTATTGGATTCTTGGACCTTTCATTCATAGGCAGTCATTGTTGGATTAGTTGAAGCACAACCTGTAAGTCATTCTAATAAATACTCTATATCTGTAGCTCTCTCTTACTCTCGGTCTCTCTCTCATATACATATACATATATGGTATATACGCTGAGACCACTTCCTCTTGCCTGCAAAATGTGGGGCTCTCAGATACTTCTCCAGCACAATGGCTACCTGCAGGCTGCCATGCCTGACCATGATCATAATGGACTGAACCTCTGAAACTGTAAGTGAGTCACCCCAATTAAACGCTTTCCTTATAAGAGTTGCCATGGTCATGGTCTCTTCACAGCAACAGAAACCTTAACAAAGACAGATAATCCTCCTTGTGCTTGTGGGTTTACAAATTTAATTTTTTTCTTCTTCTCATAAGGATTGCCTTAAACCTGTACCTAGTATGGGGATATCCTAGCTTTATTTCCTTTGGTGTTATAAAATACGCTGGTAGATGGTAATTTAGGAAAGAAAGGTTTATTCAGCTTACAATTTCAGGTTACAGTCTATCATTGCATAAAAACCTCGTATAGTTATTTCTAATACACAGTCAAGAGCAGAGAAGACTGTATGTCTCCTCTTTAGCTCAGTTCACCACTTTTGTACAGTCTATAACCCAAACCTAGAGAATCTTCACATACCCTTAATCTAATCAAGACAGCCTTAAGACTGGATTAGCATTGGTTAATCAGTTCCCTGGCCAACTGGGTTGATGCTAATATGGATAATCTCATAGCTACAAAGACCTGCACAGACTCTGTGGTACCCAGAGACCCACACACCATCAGTAGTGATACAGGCAGTAACACAAATCTGTCCTATTGAGCACAAGCCTCTGCTTCATCTCAAAGTTCTTCAAAAGCCCTTGCATGAACATTGGTCTGATGCTTGCTACACTACACAACATTAGGGATGGGCGCTAGAAATAATTTCTTGGCCCTCTAGGCTGACACTTAGCTGGGTTACACCTGAGTCCCACAGCCACAGAGGATACTCCAAAGCTGACTGTTAAAATGCATGTCAGCCCTACCAGTGCAGTGGTCTCTACCAAATGACAGAGCTGGGCTTGATACTCCATCTAGCCTTCAAGATAAAGTCCTGTGTCATTGGGTAGCACCCTCCTCTCACCCCACAGTGCACAACTCCAGCCCTCTCATCCCTTTCTGCCTAAAGGTGGGAGAGGAGTGACAGAAGAAGTTTGCTCATCAGTCCTAGGGGTTTGGTCCATGGAGACTGATCTGTCAGTAGGAGTCTTGGGACTTCACACTGCAGTGGGTTTTGTGGAAAGTCTGGTAGTGGACTTCAAGCCTGAACGCTGGACTTTGTGTCTTCTCTTTGTAGAGGACTTCTTCGGGAAGCAAGGTTGGTGAACAGAAGTGTCCCTTCCTTCCTGTCTTCTTCAGTTAACCCTTTAGGTCTAAATAGGGTGCTCAAATCTCCCACTCGATTTCCTTCACATACAGGGAAGGAGTTCTAAAACAGCTCCTCACTTGCTGTGTCTTGGGGAGAGATCATGGCAACCTTTTGGCTGCCATCTTTCTTTGCTCTCGCATAAGTTGTGAATTTGACAACATTATCTGCCATGGAAATAAAATTCATTCTGCTTTGTATTTTTGATGAAAATGCATTTATTGGTCTGGCTTCCCAAACCATATGCATAATCCAAGCAACTAATATACAAATACCATCCCAAAGATGTTGCCTGTCTCCTGTAAAGTTTACTGTATTGATATTTTCTGATTTTGATTAACACAGTGCACCTAAGAAAATTGTTTCTAAATGACTCTTCCCACACCATAGCCACTATGAGCATTCATGTCCCAGGGAGATGAGGCAAGTATGGTGTAAGACAATAGCCTTGACATAGGGGTCAAAGACAGCAGGTAGCCAGGAGTCAAGTCCTCACATATAACTTGAATCCCAAAGTGTGCCCTGTTAACAATCTGAGAATCAATGCTCTCCAAGTGCAGGAGCCACAGTGGCATGCCTTGGGAGGAGACAAAGCCATTGCTCATCTGTTTCATGTATTATCATGAATGACATGGTTTTAGTCTTTACTTAGCTGTTTTCAATAGGTTTAAATCCCCAAGGCTTCTGATATGTGATTATGTAAACATATTTTTCAAAGTGTACATTTTCTCAAGTTTAAATAAATAGCATACATCCAGTCTAAATAGACTTTTACCAGACCTCATTCTTCTTCATTTAAAAATCGTGGGTTTGTGGCTCTTACTCAAAGCCCTTCACAAAAAAAAGAAAGGTATCTGTGAGTTTTAATGTGTTTCACTAATTGTTCTCTGCCAAAAATCCCATTAATGCTTTATCCCACTTCCCCCAAAGTTGTATAAAGGAACAAAGTGATATTATTCTTGAAACCTAAGTTTCAAGGGTATAACGAGCAGGGCCAATTGGAGTATATCATAATTGCTAAGCAAGACTAAGTTTACAGCAACCTTGTGAATGTCTCCAGAAAAGCACAAAGCAGAAACAGATGTAGGCAACAGAGACCTCTGTAGATAGGTGTGACCCGAGAATCCTTTCTTTCTGGTGCTGCACTGTGAATCGGTAGGTGGGAACAGAAACTTTCTTGGTCCCCAGTTCTCACATGGTCCACACTGTTTATGTCCCACAGTCTATTGTGTAACTGGCAAACACTTTCATACAGCAAGGCTCACAAGTCACCAGCAGTGACACACCATCAGGCTGAATTCGTTTCTGCCGCATTAGACAATGAGAGTAATCCCACCTAGCCACACCCACTTGTACACCTTTTGTACTATACAGTTTATAGTCAAACTAATGGAGTTTATGCAAGTGACCATAAGTTGTGAGGGTTACTTCTCAATTCAATTAGTTAAATTATTTATCACCATTTCAAATTATAGCCTATGGCTTCACAAGGCATCAATTTCCACAAATTTAATAGTGGGCCATTCATTTCAGACATCAGATCACCAGTAAAGAGTAAACTAAAACACGTTCAAACTCAGATAGGGACAATGAGCAGGTGAATGGGAACTGTTGCCAGAGTGAACTCTGCATGCTCTTCACCGCTGCCCTTTCGCCTGCATTCACTGGTGAGCTTTAGAAAGGCCCCTTGTCGGACAAACCCTTCTGAGCAATGCTTCTCAGTAAAATTCTTTCCCAAGGCCTCTTCTTCCAGGTGCTCAGGAAGGTGGGGTTCTCTGTGTGAGTTTGAGAAAGGTTGGGGGTACAGGGTTCATTCACATACAAAGCACATCTATAAGTCCTAAACAAACTTAACTTACCTAAGTTAATTTAGCCGAGCCTCTTTCTTCCCATGCTGTTCAACACGGCATCCCGTAACAATTCTCAGATTTAGAGAGCTTGCTGGCTCTCCCTTCTCCTGTCTTCTAGATTCAAGCCAGACAAGCTGCCCTAAAGGGAAAGAAGCACCTCTGGAGAGCAGGGCCTATACAGCTCTGAAGACTGTACAAGCTTTGTGAGAGCCAAGTCCTTGGGTGCTCGAGGCACTTGCTAATTCTGAGTGCGAACTATATACACTCACTGTTATGTTCCTCCCTAGTCCAGAGCAGGAGGCTTTGTGGACAGTGCTGGATTGCCCTGTGCTGGTTACTTTTGTCCACTCGACACAAGCTGTGTTCTCAGGGGAAGAGGGAACTTTAGTTGAGAAAACACTTCCATCAGATTGGTATATAGACAAGTCTGTAGGGCATTTTCTTGATTAATAATAGATGTGGAAGGGTACAGCCCACTCTGGGTAGATCTATGCCTGGGCAAGTAGTCCCGGGTTATATAAAACAGCTGTCTGAGCAAGCCATGGAGAGCAAGCCAGCAAGCAGTGTTCCAAGGTCTCTGCATCTGCTTCTGTTCCCAGGTTCCTGCCTTGAGTTCCTGCCCTGACTTATCTTCATGATGGACCATAAGCTGTAAGATTTAAACCATTTCCTCTCCGATACGCTTTTGGTGATAGTCTTTATCATAACAACAGAAAGAACGCTAGAACAGCCCATGACCGCAACTTCTGTAGATGTTTGATTGTTGGCCAGCATCCAAGCTTGCTCAGTCTTCACTTGACTAACATGTAAAGTTAATTATTTAACACTCTCATAGTAGTGACCCAGTTCTGGGCTGTAGTAGTTTGAGTGACACGGCCCCATACATCTCTGGCATTTAAATACTTAGTCCCCAGTTGTTGACTGTTTAAGAAATATTAAAAGATGTGGCCTTGTTGGAGAAGATGTACCACTCCCATGGCTTAAGGTTTGCAAAGCCCGCACTACTCCCGGAAGCTCTCTCCTTGATGTTTGGGGAGTAGACTGTGCACACTCAGCTGCTGCTTCAGTGGGCTCGGTGGTGCTTTGAATATGAACGACCCTTACAGACTCATGGGTTTGAATGCTTGGTCCATAGAGAATGGTACTATTAGGCTGTGTGGCCTTGGAGGAAGTGTGCCACTGCCGTGTGCAGGCTTTGAGGTCTCATGTGCTCAAGCTATGTCTAGTGTAGCAATCACTTCTGCTGCCTCCAGATCAAGATATAGAACTCTCAGCTCCATCTCCAGCATGATCTCTACCTGCATGCCACCATGTTCTGCCATGATGACAATGGACTAGACCTCTGAAACTGTAAGCCAACCCCAATTAAATGTTTTCTTTTATAAGGTTTGCCAAGGTCATGGTGTCTCTTCACATCAATAGAACCCCTAGCTAGGACAGAGTCAAAGACAGACTTCTAATCCTCTGAATCTGGAAGCTCCGAATAACCTCTTCCTTCTGTAAGTTGCCTTGATGTTCTGTCACAGCAATAGAAAAGAAACTAATATACACACAGCAAAGAGACACACTTGACTAATTACACTAAGCCTTAGGGATCTGGTTGTCCTCAAGGAACATTCTCAGGGTCCAGCAGCCACCCAGCAGAGCTACTTCAGTTCCTCACACTGAGAAAGCAGCAGAGGACAGCTCCATCATCAATATGACTCAGTGAGGACCACGCATAGCAAAGCCTTCTCTCTGAAATGCTAAGTTTGCCAGAGCATATGGGATTATAAAAGCAAATGTGTATTGTGCATAATATTATGTCACATTACCGGGTACATTTTTAAAAAAGGCAACACCCACAGGTCTGAACAACTTCAGTTTTATGCAAATTCTGCAAGCCCTAAGTCGTGCTTGTCACTTTTTTGTTGCATCAGCACAGCACCCTGGGAGAAAGCGGTTTCACTTGGCTTCACTGTTGTTAGCATATTACCTTTGCAAACACTTCCCACTTTAGAAGGCGTTTGTGACTCTCCACGAGAACCCTCAGTTCACAGTCTTCTTTTGTGAGTGGCAGAGAGGAGCTTCTGTGAGTACAATGATGCAACCCAATCCTCCTTGGGAATTCAATATTCGGTACCATTGATGCCCAGCCCTGCACGCTTTTTATAATCACAGCCATCATCTTTTTATTATGTCTCGGACTTGAGGAGGCCTGAAAGCAGATGTAACTCATGATGACCTGCCTTCAATGGGAGAATGAACCAGGTGGCTAATTGTCTCTAAAACAAATACACTGATAATTAGCAGGAGAGCACAATGCAGCAGAAGCCTAACCACCAACCTTTATTTAAGTTAAGCAAATGGTGAGCAAACGATGCAGCTGCATCACACTTTGACAAGTTAATAAGGGAGCCATACTTCATCTCAGCTGCCTCCTTAGCCAAAGCGTGCCCTCAGGACTGGCATCAGCGCCACTGAAAATTGTTCCTGCTCACAGCGGGAACCTCTTGTCTGAGAGATTCACAGATCCAAAGTCTAAGGAGTGCCGGGGTCAAGGCCAAGACAAGGGAAAGTTGGTGAAGTCCTGCCCATGGACACCGGAAGTGCTGGTAATTGCAGCGAAGATGCTAATTTAGTGACATCAGTACAAATGTACTTTTTCTAGTGTTTAGTATTGTTCAGACTGGATTGACTGATGTCGAGTTAGGAGATCAGACAACATTGTCTGGAGGAGCTCAGCCTAAATATTTTAGGCCTTGAGAGCTTTACTGGCTTTGTCGTCAATACCTACTCTGCCATTTTAGTGCAAAAGACAATATGTAAATAAATGGTTGTATTCCAATAAAACTTGATTTATGGACATTGAAATGAAACTCCATATAACTCTCACATATCAAAAATATTGCTCATCTTTTGGTGTCTTTTCTTTCCAGTGTTTGTAAATGTAGGAACATTTACTAAGGGCCATATAAAAACCCAGTCGGATTTGACCTGCCTCGGTTTTGCTTGGGTTAAGAACTCAGAGGTGATGTTAGTTCATATCTTGCTTCTTTATGATCTATTCCTTAGCTGGACATTGGAATTCACTTCACCAAAGAGCACGAGTCACAGCTTAGAAGAAATGACTTGATTTAGTAAATGTATACGGACAATGAGTTGTGACAATGAGGTCTGGAAAGGCCGAGAGTCTCAAGGAAGTTTGAACTCAAAATTCCAGAAGAAAGAGATCAAAGGGAAAGGCCTTTCCTTGGTTGATCTGCCAGTGGATACTCAATTACACATATTCTTTTTAATATTATTCATAATAGCCAAGTTGTGGGATTAGCCTAGCTGTCCATCAACAGAAGAGAAGCTAGAGAAAGGGGGTGTCTTTACACAGCAGAATCTTAAGCAGCAGTGAAGAAGAATGAGGCATGCTGTCTGCAGGAAAGTGTAGAGAACTAGAGTTATTATTTTAAGCAAGACAAATACTGCATGTTTTCTTTCATAAAGGTATGTTTAAATAAGCCCAGAGACAGACAGACAGACACACAAGACCTGAAAGAAGAAGGTGGGTATTTGGGAAGAGGAAGGAACAACAGATGGCAATAGGGAAGGTCTCATCAAAGTACACAACAAAAAGTATAAAAATATAATAAAGTCATTGTTTTTACACAATGAGTAGATACGAATTTAAAAGGGAGAAAGAAATCCTTATATTCTTTGGTTCAAATATTTTACTTCTGTGAACTTCTAAGGGAGTAATTAGAACCAAATATAGCAGCTAGGGTGGTTGTTGTATCATTATTTACAACCTCAAAAATATAAATATAGTAAATAATAGTAGTGTCAAAGTGACACTGTCAGTGTTCAAAAGTTGATCTTGCATTTTATAAACTATTAAGATTATGATGCATAAGACTATATATTATCATGGAAGGACACCAGATGGGTGAGAAGGCAACCAATAATAGCAGTAAAGACAACTTGATTTTTAAAAAGAATTTCAGAAAATATCTAGGGTAGCCTAGACATTACTGTTTATCTCAGCAAGGTAGGCTTATGAATATCTTCATTTTTTTCTTATTTTGTACCACATTATAGAATTCATTCACTCAACAAATACTTACTAAGTAATTAGTGTATCCCAGGATATTTTTATAGTGGAACTGTTGTATTTTGTCATCTGTTATAGACAAAATAACCCAAGACATGTAAAAAGTCACGTGGGTAGCAATTGATAGCAATATTCCACAGAACTCTGCCATCTCTCTATCACTTCCCAAAGCTAGCCTTCACCACCCTCTTTCTCCCAGCCCTACCTAGAGGCCAATGGATGAGACACTAAAACCTTATGAAGATCTAGCTCAGTAACCCAGGCCTGTAAGGCCACCTTCTGAGGAAGAGAAAAAAATCTGAGAGATGTGGAGAGCCTTTAATATGAGAATGTGAAAAGCTGATGGTGATTTCTTCTCACCCATAATTCTCCTGAATGTTAGACTGCACTGTATTGCTTGAGCCATGTGGAGAGCTTTTGTCAGGCAGAGAATATTTTGTATTTTAAAGCATTTTCAAAGTTGATGAAGAAGCAGAAATTGGACATTGTGTTTTTGAGGTAGGTGATGTGTTCAGAGGCTGCTGGTCAGTTCTACCGTTCTTGAGGTTGTAGATCCATAATAAGGTTCAATTAAACATATTAAATAAGAGAAACTTAAGTCGGAATTTTGGAAATGCCAACCATCCCAAGACTATATAGATTTCAGGTAAGAGATTAATATAATTAAAATGAATGACTGATTAGAATAGAGTTTTCCCATAGCAGGTAAGTCTGCTCTTGGGCTGTCACTTTTAGTGAGTCTCTGTGCGAATTAAGTTTTATGTGGCTTAGACCACACAGCTGCATTATCAAAACTACTTCTGTGAAGGAGGCAGTGACAGCCTAACGCTGGAGAGGAGCTGGGGCCCAAGACGAGAGGACCTGGGAACGGATTCTACAGTGTTGTATTTTGCTCTCTCTGCCATGTATATCGAGTCTATTTCATTTTCCTGCCTCTATTTTTCCCCGTTGATGTTGGCTAATTCTCTCCCAAATGCCTAAAATAATAGCTCTTCTGTGTAGCTGGCTGACGACCCAACGTACAATCAAAACCATGCTGACCAGATATGGGCAACTGCTTCTCAGCCTTTGCTGGTCCATCTGTCACTTTCCATACATTAGATGGGAGAGTATTTGGAGATTAAAGAATGTCTAGCAAGCTTGAGCACATGTGCACCTCACACACACACACACACACACACACGCACACGCACATGCACACGCACCCTGTATGGAATTATATGGGGGGGGTGTTTTTTATTTATATGTATCTAGAACATAAGCTAGTATTTTCAATAACAATTTTGCCTCTGTTTATAAACCCATTTGAGGCTGTTTGAATTTCAAAATAAGCTGTTCCTTCCTCAGAGAAGAAGCAATCCGAAATGTTAGTATCACCCCCATTTTTCAAAGACCCTTATCGGTACCCCAGAGAGATCAAAGCTGGGGCTCACACTCAAACGGGCCTTTACAAACACTCAAAGGAACAGCAATATTTGGAACAAAAGGAAAACCTAAAGACAGTCATTTCAGTCTTTAATACAATGCTTAATTTTTCTCATTAATATGTGAAAATCCCCCAGAGGCTAGTTACAGGCTTACATTGCTATTTTTATTTTATCAATAATAATTATGGTTTTTATTGGATGCTTCTTTTCCAGGGAACCTAAAGTGTATGCAAATCCTTTATTTTTTCCCTTATGCCATCTTTGAGGCATAGCCAAAAGGCAGATCATTTTATCACAATCAAAAAGAGGGAAATTAGTAGAGATGCCAGCACAGGGAAGGGAAACTGGTCCTGGATTTGATGCAAGATTTTGCTATTGCCCTCCCCTAAGCCACCGTCTCTCCAACCATTGCCTCTCTGGCAGAACCGGTGATCTTCTGAAAGGTAAATTGGGTTACAGTTTTCCACTGTTTGTGCTGCAGCTTGAGAGCCTGAGCGACCTGTCTCACCAACTTTCTCCTACTCCACTCTCTTCACTCAGGAGGCTGCACTGAACCAGCTGCCAAGAGCTGGGTACACCAGAGTCGAGTTCGTGTGAGGGCCATGTGTAGTGACCTGATCCCAAGGAAGCAAGCAGGAATGGGAGCCAGAGGGACCAGGAAGGAAGGGAAGCAAGCTGGGGGAAGTCAAGTTAGGATATCATCTGATCAGGGCCAGAGATCCTTGGTAAGGGTGGTGTGGATGCTCGTGGAACCTCCAGCTATTGGGAACTCTGCCATCCTGAAGACAGATTTTCAACCAAGTAGTGCCGAGGGGAAACGACACGCATGTGGCCATGGACCCAGCAGTGACGGTGCGTGCCATCACTGTTCCTAAAACACTCCATGGAGGAGTCCGGAGGCTCAGTCAGGTCTTCTCTCTTATGGAAGTCTCTCCTTAGTCCTCTGCTGGGGAGACTTCACTTCTTCAAAGGAATCCCCTTAATTTTCAACATCTGCACTCTCCTATAAGTGAAGCATCTATACAAAGGAGTTCTTGCCAGCCCACCTTTCCAATGCACTGTTATGAACAGAGCTGTTCTCAGTCCTTGCTTGCTTGTTTCCTGCCCACTCTGAAGCAGAATGTCAGGAACTTTGCTCTTTTGCATTCTGAACTCATGCTTCTAATTGAGCCAGGACCTCTTGAAGCAGTGAACAACTGAAACACAGCCTTCCTTTTCAAAAAACAAGAATCAAGTACTCTTGTATGGAAAGCGATTAAAGTTACAGAAAATTGTACTTCTATACAGGGGTGGTGCACACACACACACACACACCTGATACCTCGCACTAGGGAGGTGGAGGCAGGAAAAGGCAGGAAGACAGCAAGTTCAGTGTCAGCCTGGGCTACAAAACAAGAGCATCCTCCAAAGTGTCAGCCTGGGCTACATAACAAGAGCATCCTCCAAAGTGTTAGCCTGGGCTACTTAACAAGAACATTCTCCAAAACCAAACAAAACTCAGAACAATAGAAAATATTCTCATGTAATGAAAAGTCTAAACCCCATAGTAATATATTTATAAACAAAGGGCTGATAACACCACCCACCTCAGCCTGTCTGGGCGCTGGGGGAGAATCCTCAGGGCAAGCGGGCAGGCAGGAGTTCCTTTGTTTCAATAACCTGCCTGCACCAAGCAAGGTAGGCGCTTTGTTTACGAACTACCCAACCAGCACGGAGATCTGATCTCGGCACCAGGAGAGACATCACTGGAGCACCAGGAGAGCCATCACTGGGAGTGCCATCACTGGGAAGGTACATCAGTAGGCAAGGAGACCTGATCTTGTAAAAGAAGATCCATAGAGGAGCATTCGGAGGAAGAGATCGGCAGGCGCCAATGCAAGAATTCACCCAACAATCTGAAAAACAATATGAAACCACCAGAACCCAGTGACCTCACAATAGGAGGTCATGAACACCTTAATCAAGAAGAAGTAGAAAAAATTGACTTTATGAAAGTGATTGACGCCCTTAAACAGCATGTAAAAAATGCCCTTATAGAAATGGATGAGAAGTATAACAGAAATTTTGAAGAATTGAGTAAATCAGTGAATGATACCCTAGGAAACCAAGGAAAAACAATCAAACAGATAATGGAAACAGTTCAAGTCTTGAAAACTGAAATGGAGGCAAAAAAAGAAAACACAAACAGAAGGCCGGCTGGACATAAAAAATCTAGGTAAACGAATAGAGACTACAGAAACAAGCATAACCAACAGAATACAAGAGATAGAAGAAAGAATCTCAGATTCTGAAGATACCATAGAGAAAATAAACACGCTGATCAAAGAAAACAGCAAGGCCAACAAACTCTCATCACAAAACATTCAGGAAATATGGGACACAATAAAAAGAACAAACCTAAGAATAATAGGAGTAGAAGAAGGAGAAGAAGTGCAGCTCAACGGTACAGAAAATATATTTAATAAAATTATAGAAGAAAACTTTCCCAACCTAAAGAAAGATATACCTATGAAGGTTCAAGAAGCATACAGAACACAAAATAGGCTGGATCCAAAAAAAAAAAAAATCCCCTCGCCATATAATAATCAAAACACAAAGCATACAGAATAAAGAAAGAATATTAAGAGCTGCAAAGGAAAAAGGCCAAGTTACTTATAAAGGTAAACCTATCAGACTTATACCTGACTTCTCTATGGAAACCATGAAAGCCAGAAGGTCCTGGATAGATGTATTGCAGAAACTAAGAGACCATGGATGCAAGTCCAGACTACTATACCCAGCCAAGCTTTCGTTCACTATAAATGGAGAAAACAAAATTTTCCAGGATAAAAACAAATTTAAACAATACATAGCCACAAATCCAGCCTTACAGAAAGTAATAGAAGGAAAATCACTAACCAAGGAGTCCAACAATGACCACAATAACTCAGACATCTAGAGACCCTTCACCAGCGCAACTCAAAGAAGGGAAACACACAAACTCTACTACTAAAAAAGTGACCGGAGTTAATAACCACTGATCATTAATATCACTTAATGTCAATGGACTCAACTCACCTATAAAGAGGCACAGGCTAAGAGATTGGGTACAAAAACAGGATCCAACATTCTGCTGTTTACAAGAAACACACCTCAACCACAAAGACAGGCACCTACTCAGAGTAAAGGGCTGGGATAAGGCTTATCAAACAAATGGACCTAAGAAACAAGCAGGTGTGGCCATACTAATTTGTAACAAAGTTGACTTCAAACTTAAATCAATCAGAAGAGATGGAGAGGGACATTTTCTACTCATAACAGGAACAATTCATCAGGATGAAGTCTCAATCCTGAATATCTATGCCCCTAATATAAAAGCACCCACTTATGTAAAAGAAACATTGCTAAAACTCAAGGCAGCCATCAAACTGCACACTCTAATAGTAGGAGACTTTAACACTCCTCTCTCACCAATGGACACGTCAATTAGACAGAAACCTAACAGAGAAATAAGAGAATTAATGGAGGTAATGAATCAAATGGACTTAACAGACATCTATAGAATAGTCCACCCAAATGGGAAAGAATATACCTTCTTCTCTGCAGCTCATGGAACCTTCTCGAAAATTGACCACATACTCGGTAACAAAGTTAGCACATCCACAGTTACAAAAAAATATTAGTAACCACCTGTATCTTATCACCATGGATTAAAGCTAGAATTCAACAACAATGCTACCCCCAGAAAGCCTACAAACTCATGGAAACTGAACAGTCAACTACTGAACCATACCTGGATTAAGGAAGAAATAAAGAAAGAAATTAAAGTCTTCCTTGAATTCAATGAAAATAAAGAAACAACATACTCAAACTTATGGGACACTATGAAAGCAGTACTAAGAGGAAAGTTCATAGCACTAAGTGCCCACTTAAAGAAAACAGAGAAAGCACACATTGGAGACTTAACAGCCCACCTGAAAACTCTAGAAAAAAAAAAGAAGCAGACTCACCTAGGAGGAGTAGAAGACTGGAAATAATCAAACTGAGGGCTGAAATCAACAAAATAGAAACACAGAAAACAATTGAAAGAATCAATGAAACAAAAAGCTGGTTCCTGGAGAAAATCAACAAGATTGATAAACCCCTATCCAAACTAATCAAATGGCAGAGAGAGAATTTGCAAATTAATAAGATCAGAAATGAAAAGGGGGACATAACCACAGAGACAGAGGAAATTCAGAGAATCATTAGATCTTACTACAAAAGCCTGTATGCCACAAAACTGGAAAATGTAAAAGAAATGGACACTTTTTTAGATAAATACCATATACCAAAGTTAAAACAGAACCAGGTGAACAACCTAAATAGACCTGTTAGTTGCGAAGAATTAGAAGCTGTTATCAAAAACCTCCCTTCCAAAAAAAGTCCAGGACCAGATGGTTTCGATGCAGAATTCTACTAGACCTTCCAAGAAGACCTAATACCTATACTCCTTAAGGTATTTCACAATATAGAAACAGAAGAGTCATTGCCAAATTCCTTTTATGAAGCTACAGTAACTCTGATACCAAAACCACACAAAGACTCAACCAAGAAAGAGAATTACAGGCCAATCTCACTCATGAACATCGACGCAAAAATCTTCAACAAAATACTGGCAAACCGAATCCAAGAACACATTAGAAAAATTATCCATTATGATCAAGTAGGCTTCATCCCAGAGATGCAGAGCTGGTTCAACATACGCAAATCTATCAATGTAATCCATCATATAAATAAACTGAAAGAAAAAAACCATATGATCATTTCATTAGATGTTGAAAAAGCATTTGACAAAATTCAACATCCCTTTATGATAAAAGTCTTGGAGAGATTAGGGATACAAGGGTCATACCTAAATATAATTAAAGCTATTTATAGCAAGCCAACAGCTAACATCAAATTAAACAAGGAGAAACTTAAAGCCATCCCACTAAAATCAGGAACACGCCAAGGCTGTCCACTCTCTCCATACCTCTTCAGTATAGTGCTTGATGTTTTAGCAATAGCAATAAGACAACATAAGGGAATCAAGGGGATTCGAATTGGAAAGGAAGAAGTTAAAGTTGCGTTATTTGCAGATGATATGATAGTGTACATAAGCGACCCCAAAAACTCCACCAAAGAACTCCTACAGCTGATAAACAACTTTAGTTATGTGGCAGGATACAAGATCAACTCCAAAAAATCAGGTGCCCTCTTATACACAAAGGATAGGGAAGCAGAGAGAGAAATCAGAGAAGCATCACCTTTCACGATAGCCACAAACAGCATAAAATATCTTGTGGTAACTCTAACCAAGGAAGTCAAAGATCTATTTGACAAGAACTTTAAGGCATTGAAGAAAGAAGTTGAAGAGGATACCAGAAAATGGAAGAATCTCCCTTGCTCTTGGATTGGGAGGATCAACATAGTAAAAATGGCAATTCTACCAAAGGCAATTTATAGATTCAATGCAATCCCCGTCAAGGTCCCATCAAAATTCTTCACAGATCTTGAGAGGACAATAATCAACTTTGTATGGAAAAACAAAAAACCCAAGATAGCCAAAACAATCTTATACAATAAAGGATTGTCTGGAGGCATTACCATCCCTGACTTCAAACTCTATTACAGAGCTACAGTAATGAAAACAGCGTGGTACTGGTATAAAAACAGAGAAGTCAACCAATGGAATTGTTTAGAAGACCCGGATTTTAACCCACAAACCTATGAACTCCTCAGTTTCGATAAAGGAGCTAAAAGTATACAATGGCAATGGAAGAAAGAAAGCATCTTCAACAAATGGTGCTGGCAAAACTGGATGTCAACCTACAGAAGAATGAAAATAGACCCATATCTATCACCATGCACAAAACTCAATTCCAAATGGATCAAAGACCTCAAAATCAATCTGAACACACTGAACCTGATAGAAGAGAAAGTGGGAAGTACCCTACAACATATGGGCACAGGAGATCGCTTCCTATGTATAACCCCAGCAGCACAGACATTAAGGGCAACATTGAATAAATGGGACCTCCTGAAACTGAGAAGCTTCTGTAAAGCAAAGGACACTGTCACTAAGACAAAAAGGCAACCTATTGACTGGGAGAAGATCTTCACCAACCCCGCAACAGACAAAGGTCTGATCTCCAAAATATATAAAGAACTCAAGAAACTAGACATTAAAATGCTAATTAACCCAATTAAAAATGGGGTACTGAACTGAACAGAGAATTCTCAACAGAAGAAGTTCAAATGGCCAAAAGACACTTAAGGTCATGCTCAACCTCTTTAGCGTTCAGAGAAATGCAAATCAAAACAACTTTGAGATACCATCTTACACCTGTCAGAATGGCTAAAATCAAAAACACCAATGATAGCCTTTGCTGGAGAGGATATGGAGTAAGGGGTACACTCATCCATTGCTGGTGGGAATGCAAACTTGTGCAACCACTTTGGACATCAGTGTGGCGATTTCTCAGGAAATTTGGGATCAACCTACCCCTGGACCCAGCAATACCACTCTTGGGAATATACCCAAGAGATGCCCTATCATATGACAAAAGCATTTGTTCAACCATTTTCATAGCAGCATTATTTGTAATAGCCAGAACCTGGAAGCAACTTAGATGTCCTTCAATGGAAGAATGGATGAAGAAAGTGTGGAATATATACACATTAGAGTACTACTCTGCGGTAAAAAACAATGACTTCTCGAATTTTGCATGCAAATGGATGGAAATAGAAAACACTATCCTGAGTGAAGTAACCCAGACCCAAAAAGAAGATCATGGGATGTACTCACTCATAATTGGTTTCTAGCCATAGATAGGGGCCACTGAGTCTATAATTTGTGATCCTAAAGAAGCTAAATAAGAGGGTGAACCCAAGGAAAAACATATAGTTATCCTCCTGGCTATGAGAAGTAGACAAGATTACTGGGCAAAAAATTGGAATCTTGGGGGTGGGGTGGGATGAGGGTAAGGGGATATGGGGAGAGAAAAGTGAGAAGGAGAGGATGGGGGGATCTTGGGGATACGGGATGATTCGGGATAAAGGAAGGTTGGATAGGGGAGCAGGGAAGCACATATCTTAGTTAAGGGAGCCACCTAAGGGTTGGCAAGAGACTTGAACCTGGAGTGGCTACCAGGTGCCCAGGGCAATGTCCCCAGTTAGTTCCTTAGGCAGCTGAGAATAGAGAACCTGAAATGAAGATATCCTATAGCCATACTGATGAATATCTTGCATATCACCATAGAATCTTCATCTAGCGATGGATGGAGATAGAGACAGAGACCCACACTGGCGCACTGGACTGAGCTCCCAAGGTCCCATTGAGGATCAGAAAGAGGGAGAACATGAGCAAGGAAGTCAGGACCACGAGGGGTGCACCCACCCACTGAGACAGTGGGGCTGATCTATTGGGAGCTCACCAAGGCCAGCTGGACTGTGACTGAAAAAGCATGGGATAAAACCGGACTCTCTGAACATGGTGGACAATGAGAGCTGATGAGAGGCCAAGGAGAATGACACGGGGTTTTGATCCTCTTCATGTTCTGGCTTTGTGGGAGCCTAGCCAGTTTGGAGGTTCACCTTCCTAGACCTGGATGGAGGGGGGAGGACCTTGGACTTTCCACAGGGCAGGGGATCCCTGACTGCTCTTCGGACTGGAGAGGGAGGAGAAGAGGAGTGGGGGGAGGGGGAGAGGGGGGAGGAGGAGGAGGGAAATGGGAGGCGGGGAGGAGGCAGAAAATTTTTTTTTCAAAAAAAAATAAAATAAAATAAAACTCTTCCAAATTAAAAAAAAAAACAAACAAACAAAGGGCTAAGATGAATCCAGTATCACCCCGACAAGTAAGTTAATTAGGAAGTTTCTCTAGGAACTAGATAAATGACTTAGTTAGAAAAGTACTGTCTTGAAAGCATATGAAATTAAGTTTTATCTCAGAATCCACATAAAAAATCCTGGCATGGTGGCATACTTCATATTTCTGTAATCTCAACACTGGGGAAGGGAAGAAGGGTGGCTCCTTGGTGCTAGCTGGCCATCCAACCTAGCCTACTTGGTGAGCTCCGAGCCAATGAGAGACACTGTCTAAAAACATTAGGTGGCTAGCTCCTGAGGAACCTACAGGCGCGAGCACACAGGCGCGTGCGCGTGAACACACACACACACACACATATATATGAACATACACTCCCTATCCCCCCACATATAAATATGGAAGTGTGTCTATATGAAGTAGAAAAGTCAACAAACTGGTAAAAATGAGAAAACTAAAAAAAGATTTTGGGTGGGCTGCTGCTATTTTAGTAAACCAGATTGTTTCTAAATTGGGTATGGGAACTTCTTTCACACATAATGTTTATTTTTACATTACTTTCTCCCTTAAAAATAAGGTGTTTAGCATGCGAGCTGAGCTCACTTGAGCTTCCTGTGGTAGACAGATAGAGACCCAGCTCTGTCTCTTTTGTAGCCAATTGAAGTTTGCAGTGCCCATGTCTGTCCCCACCCTTGAATCTGGGCTGTGTTGCCAGTGTGATGGCAGCAGTACAGTGACGCTCCCGTTCTGATCCAAGGTTTTCTCTCTGTAAGATGGAACACTGCCACTGCCCTAAAAACCAGTCCCAGCAGGCTGGAAGGAGAAACATGATGGAACCACACTAATTTATCCCAGTCCTCAGAGACCACCCAGCCCCTGGTAGCCCCTCTGCTGTGTCCAACCCAGACAGGCAGATCTCCCCAGCACGCTCACTGGAGAACAGAGTTGGACCTGAGTCTCAGAGCCACTTGGTTCCTCCCTGCTTTCTGTTCACTGCTCTTGCTATCGTTGCTTCAAGTCAACTGAAGACAAGAAGCTATCGCAGGTATGTTTACTAGAGGTGAGTATTATAAAACACATCCACAGACAAGTGCCAAGACAACAGCCCCTTCAAACCACTGATAAGTACTGAGGCTTAAAAAGTAAAGTTTTCCTTGCTAAAACAAAACAATGCCAAGATGAAATAAAAAAGAATCCTGTCTAGTTCCAATCCTATATTATACCAATCAACCATATTCATGAATGCCTGCAGACTTTCCTTTTGACTTATAAATAATTAGCTATGATTTAATAGTAAGAATAGGATTAAGTGAATCACTGTTAGTTCCCTTGTTTTTTAAGCTACAATTATATATAGGATTTTGTTCTCATTGTTGCTTTTAGTAGATCAGCGGCTCTTTCATTGTCCTGTGCAAAGAGAAAAATCTAGGCACCTGCCAAACCTAAAAAAAAGGAGAGGGAGAAATGGGAAGGGGAGGGAGAGAGGCTTTGTGCAATACGGCTGATCATTGGCCTACATGAGAAGGAAAGGCAAATAAACAACCTGCCACACATTGAGGTGTGCCTGCAGAGGTATAGACCTTTAACGCATATTTCAGTTGCCACGGCTACCATTTTGCAAAATGAAGTGATGAAATTATCAAATGAAAATTTGGCTGTGTTTTTCATGAGAGTGCAATACATTCTTTTAAAGATTGATAGCCTTTCCCTCCAAATTTGGATGTGAGATTTTTCAGATGTAATTGTGCATTGTTTTCGGGAACTGCTCATTTCCGAGTGTATTTTTCCTATGTCAAAGAAAGGATTCTTAAACCTTCCTTCTTTTAGTATCACTTTGTCTTCTCCCTCTAACTGTATAAGCCTGTGCTTGGAGAATCTACGGATTTATAGCTGAGTAGAAAATTGTGTTACTCCCCCATGAGAAGTTTGGGGAATCAGAATCTACAGCCTTAGGAAGGACATAATCTACCATTTTATCTGCCAAATTCTGGAGCTAAAATTTAAAATTTTAAGTTGTATCTAAGGCAGGAGCCAGTAGGGTAAGTTCCTTCAATGGATTCACTACCACCCAAGGGCCTTGTTACAACATAGATTGTTGGGCCCTTCCCCAGAGTTTCTGATTCAGTGTGTCTGGGTTGGGACCTAAAATTTCGCATCGCTAACAAAGCTCCAGGCTGACTCTGATGCCAGCTCTAGGGATCACCCTGAATTCCATTGAGCCAGAGAGAGGAGGATAGAGGCCAGGTCCTTAAGGCACATCAGTAACATGTGGAATTTTTGTAAAAGTGTAGAATTAGGAAGACAGCATATGCTGTGCATGCTGCCAGCAAGATACGGTGGTACAGTTGCGAGACCAGGCACAAATGAGGGAAGCTGACACAGGAGAGGACAGTGAAGCATTCAGGGTTGACAACAAAGGAGCTGAGCCAGCCCTGAGGCTGAGTGAGGGCACAGGAGGGATGCCCTATGCCTGAGACAATTAGAGTCACAGGATAAAGTCACTGGGAAGGATGGATGACCCAACACACAACATGGCAGGGAAAGAGAGTGAACTTCACTTGCCAATCTCCACTCCACTGTCAACCCAAAGACAGATCTTTTAAAAACACGCAAGCCTTTCACCCCAGCCCTAACTACTGCTCTAAGAAACTCTCAATAGACCCAGAGCAGTGGAGAGGGACAGGGAGAATAGACCAGGAGCAGTGGACAGAGACAAGGAGAATAGACCCAGAGCAGTGGACAGGGACAGGGAGAATAGACCCAGAGCAGTGGACAGGGACAGCAAGAACAGACCCAGAGCAGTGGACAGGGACAGGGAGAATAGACCCAGAGCAGTGGACAGGGACAGGGAGAATAGACCCAGAGCAGTGGACAGGGACAGCAAGAACAGACCCAGAGCAGTGGACAGGGACAGGGAGAATAGACCCAGAGCAGTGGACAGGGACGGCGAGAATAGACCCAGAGCAGTGGACAGGGACAAGGAGAATAGACCCAGAGCAGTGGACAGGGACAGGGAGAATAGACCCAGAGCAGTGGACAGGGACAGGGAGAATAGACCCAGAGCAGTGGACAGGGACAGCGAGAATAGACCCAGAGCAGTGGACAGGGACAAGGAGAACAGACCCAGAGCAGTGGACAGGGACAGGGAGAATAGACCCAGAGCAGTGGACAGGGACAGGGAGAATAGACCCAGAGCAGTGGAGAGGGACAAGGAGAATAGACCCGGAGCAGTGGACAGGGACAAGGAGAATAGACCCAGAGCAGTGGAGAGGGACACAGAGAATAGACCCAGAGCAGTGGAGAGGGACACAGAGAATAGACCCAGAAGAAATCACAGCGTTTGCATTTGCATGGTAGAGAAAGCAGAGGGAGCCCAGCTAGTGCAGACCACTTTGTACCAGTTTCTGGGTGTTCAGAGCAAATCACCACCAACTCCATGTATTCCCTCACAGTTCAGTGTATCAGGAGTTCTAGTGTGCCTAGCCAGGCTCCTGATTCCAGGTCTCACCGGAATGCAAAACGTCTGTCTGCAGTCAGACCACATCTCATCTGGTCCTGCCTCCATGCGTGCAGGGTGCTGGCAGAATTCCTGTTGATGATTATGGAACCAAGACCTGCACTCCCAAAACTTGCTTCTGATTCCTCAACAGCTCCCTGCTTCTCCAAGGGTCAGCAGGAGAGCAACTGACAGGAAAAAGAGTCTTAAGTCACTTAAACTGAGGTGTCACCTCATCCTTGTCTTGCACAGTTTAGAAGGAAGTCCGAGGTCCCAACACACGCACCAGAGGGCATTAGACAAGGACACGGGACACACAAGGTGGGCCACCTGAAGCTATGTTGGAATAACAAGACTGACAAGCATAGTTAGGAATTCAAACTTTATCCAAAGCCAATCATGTGAAACCGTTCAAAGGAGGTACTACATGGAGAAGAATAAGTAGAACTATTTCCTTACTCCAACCTTGTTTTAGGTCTCATACAGAGGATGGATGGAAAATGCAAGGGGTCTGTTTAAGGTCAGAGAATCATCAGTTGGCTGGTCCAGAGCTACGGTTCTTTAGGAGTCACCGTGTTCTGCAGTGCACACAGATCTGTCCCACGATGCTATACTTCTCGGCATATATAAAACGATTAACTGCCAAGTTTAATAGCATAGCATCAGCATGAAGAATAGAGATGTAGCAGAAAGACTATTTTGGTTAGCAAATATTTGGACTTGGACTAACATAAAATCTAAAACTAATTCTGAGTTTAATTTCCCCTTTCTACAATGTTTATGTGTGGAATAGTTCCTCAGAAAACACCTCTCCTCCAGTCATCTGGAGCACTGCATCCCATGCAGGTAGCTGAACTTGGAGTTGACTTGCCCTTCTGCCCCCCATGGGCCTGTCTGGAGTTAGCAGGCCTACATTCAGAGTACTCACTTCATATGCTGTGAGAGGACTGCAGGGTGTGAGCGCTCTCGTATTGTGAGCCTTGCAGAGGTGTGCAAAGGTGTGCAGAAGGGTATCGCAAGCCTTGCAGAGGTGTGCAGAGGTGCATTGTGAGCCTTGCAGAGGTGTGCAGAGGTGCATTGTGAGCCTTGCAGAGGTGTGCAGAGGTGCATTGTGAGCCTTGCAGAGGTGTGCAGAGGTGCATTGTGAGCCTTGCAGAGGTGTGCAGAGGTGCATTGTGAGCCTTGCAGAGGTGTGCAGAGGTGCATTGTGGGCCTTGCAGAGGTGCATTGTGAGCCTTGCAGAGGTGTGCAGAGGTGTATTGTAGGCCTTGCAGAGGTGTGAAGAGGTGTATTGTGGGCCTTGCAGAGGTGTGCAGAGGTGTACAGAGGTGCATTGTGAGCCTTGCAGAGGTGTGCAGAGGTGCATTGTGAGCCTTGCAGAGGTGTGCAGAGGTGCATTGTGAGCCTTGCAGAGGTGTGCAGAGGTGCATTGTGGGCCTTGCAGAGGTGTGCTGTGGGCCTTGCAGAGGTGTGCAGAGGTGCGTTGTGGGCCTTGCAGAGGTGTACAGAGGTGCATTGTGAGCCTTGCAGAGGTGTATTGTGGGCCTTGCAGAGGTGTATTGTGAGCCTTGCAGAGGTGTGCAGAGGTGTATTGTGAGCCTTGCAGAGGTGTGCAGAGGTGTATTGTGGGCCTTGCAGAGGTGTGTGTTATACCAAAACCAACAGTTACATTTTTAATGAGTTTGGAAACCAGGTGGTCACCCACTATTAGTTTGAAATCAGGTATGGTGAGAGTATTTACGCCACAGAGTTTGGCAGGAGCTATAAATCGGAACTCCCCATACCTCTCCCCCATCTCCGTCCCCTCCCCCTGGGCTGCTTACAAACTTGGTACCCAACAATGGTCAGTTTACTGACAGTTTGACACATTCAAGCCTCAACCCTAATCGCTGCTCTAAGAAATACTGAGAAAATCACACAAATACTTTCACGTATTTCATTGGGGCAGGAGAGATGTCACAGTTGGTAAAGCACTTGCTGAGCAAGTCTGAGAACATGCGTGTGTGCGTGCGTTTCACCCCAGAATCCACACATAAAGAACCAGGTGTGATAATTCAGGCAGAGGGAATGATACCTCGGCCTCTCCATGGCGGGAATGGCTGACCTGACAGGAGACTTGGAAGAGGTTCTTTAGGAAGCAGCCTGGCAGAGGACATCACTTGCTCTAGGCTGTTCTCTGCGCCCAGGGACTGCCCACCTGCCTGTGTCTTGGAGGAGGCTGGCAGTGGGCAGCTGTGCCAGTGTTCGAGGCCAAGTGCTGATTTCACTGGAGGAAAAAACAAACCCAGTCAGTCATCAACGTGACCCACGTTCTCCAATCAGCTTTGTTAGTAATCAAGGCAATTGGCTTTCCTCTCCTCTAGCTACCAATTCACCCACACTTCAAAGGCAGCAGCTTTCTTGGAGCCCTAATGCTGCCTCCCATCAAGTGGTTTTGCTGGTTTTTTTTCTTTTTTCTTTTCTTTTTTTTTTTTTTTTTTTTTTGCTTTACTGGGATTAAAACTGCTCAAGAGGATGGTGTGCCCGTATTCCTCCCTCTCCATCCACGCCCCTCAGTGTGCACACCCCTGTCCATTGAGACTCCACGGGGACTGGGAGTGGCAGGAGGAGGGAGGTGACCAAAAGCAAAGACAGAGCTTTGTTTTCCCCCTGCATGCAGCCAGGGTTGGGTCCCTCCCTCAGGCAGATTTGGCCCGTCATCCCCATCCTTATTTAATGGATAAATGTTACAGCATTTGGGGCTTAAATAATTTATAACCATCAATGGAAAGGAACACGAGGTGAAGGGGTTCCAACTGAAGAAAGCCCTTCATAAAGACAGGCTGGGGAGAGGGATGGCTATCGACTCTTAATTACATTCTGTTTTCTCTTGGCTGGTTCTGGCTTTCCCTTTACTCCTTGTAGCACATACTTAAAGTGAAAATATTAAAGTGGGGAGATCACTCCTACTCAGTGCTACTTTTTCTTGTCCTGCTGGAGGTCTGACTGACTGGCTCCTAGCTCCATTCTTTCTTCTCATCAATTGGTGCCAATTAGATACTATCTAGGTAGAGAAATAATTTGCTTAACTGCATAAGAAAATGGACAGTCAAACCCTTTAAGAATTTGGGTTCTCAATTACCCAGCCTCACTTCTCCTGCAAAGTGATAATTACAGTCTAGATGGTATCGGCATTACCAAGGGCATCTCTCCCAACAGCCGTTTAACACCTAATCAAGTGCTAAGGTCGTAAATTATGCATTTCTCAACAGCCTTCAGACCCATTTGAAAACAATTTGAAACAGTTCAAGAGTTCCTGGATGGTCTTCAGTTTCACAGGGCTGTGGAGGGCCCTGTTTAGGAATTACCCATTTAGAGGATCGCCCACTTAGCAGACTCAGAGTGTAAGACTCTCGCATCTCTTTAGTTGGCTACAGATCATTTTTTTTAACTGACAATGGTGCATTCTCCACACCTTGTAAGGGAAAGTGGAGTGTTTCTTAGTGTCCACAGACCTCTCCAGAGAGTTGGGGAAAAGACAACAGTGACAATTTAAAAGGGGGCACTGATGACAAAAGAAAGGGCTTACAACCTTGTGTTTCTGAAGACTTTCCCAAAGCTACATACAAAAATTGAAGTTCAGCATTGAGAACTACAAACTGTATTTCTCACCTCTGCTTCAGAGGGAAAAGAATATTCTGAGAGGGTGAGCATGGAGGATGTAACAAGAAGAAACAGAAAATCCACTCCTTCTTAGAGTGGCTGAACCTCCAGCCTCCCACCATCAACCTCATATCTGTGGCTCCACCAGGGATCCGAGGAAAAGCCGGAAGCAGCAGCCACCAAGTCTTGTAGTTTGCAACGGGATCGCCATCTGCTCTGTGGGCTCCTTCATTGCCCATCACTCCCCTGCACAGGTAAGGCATGGGCAGATGCATCTCCTTCAGTCCCCTGCACAGGTAAGGCACAGGCTGATGTATCTCTTCAGTCCCCTGCACAGGTAAGGCATGGGCAGATGCATCTCCTTCAATCCCCTGCACAGGTAAGGGACAGGCTGATGTATCTCCTTCAGTCCCCTGCACAGGTAAGGCATGGGCAGATGCATCTCCTTCACTCCCCTGCACAGGTAAGGCACGGGCAGATGCATCTCCCTTTACTCCCCTGTACAGGTAAGGCACGGGCCGATACCCCTCTGTAACAGCTTCTCTCTCACTCTCCTCATTCCCTATAGTAGCAACAGCCATGCTTCTCTCCAAGCCTGTCTGAGAACCCACTTACAAGTTCACTCTTCCTCATGGAGGGAGAAATAGTATAATTGGAAGCATAGATTACAATATGCAATTGTATAAGTCAAGGATCCACCCTCAGTCCGGCTCAACTCAATTAGAATATTTTTACTGCTTAATTTGGTCTGGAGTCTCACAGGAAAAAAAACAAAATCATTTTCTTCTTATAAGAATAGGCAAGGTCCAACACACATGCATGCATGATCCCTCTGCCGCATGCACGTTAGTGATGTCCCTCACATTAGACAGGTGGGAACCAGAAACCCACCTAGACTTCCTTTTGTTGAATTACCTTGAGCCTTGTGTGGCAAATACTTTTAGTCCCACCAAAATCAATGATAGTCTTTATTCTGGTATACTAGAAAAGGAAGGGGAGGGGAGGGGAGAGGAGAAGGGAGGAGGGAGAAGAAAAGGGAGGAGAGGAGAAAGGAGGGGAGGAGAAGGGAGGAGAGGAGAAAGGAGGGAGAGGAGAAGGGAAGAGGGAGAGGAGAAGAGAGGAGGAAGAGGAGAAGGAAGGAGGGAGAGGAGAAGGGGGAGGGAGAGGAGAAGGGAGGAGGGAGAGGAGAAGAGAGGAGGGAGAGAAGGGAGGAGGGAGAGGAGAAGGGAGGAGGGAGAGAAGGGAGGAGGGAGAGGAGAAGGGAGGAGGGAGAGAGAAGGGAGGAGGGAGAGGAGAAGGGAGGAGGAAGAGGAGAAGGGAAGAGGGAGAGGAGAAGAGAGGAGGGAGAGGAGAAGGGAGGAGGGAGAGGAGAAGGGAGGAGGAAGAGGAGAAGGGAAGAGGGAGAGGAGAAGAGAGGAGGGAGAGGAGAAGGAAGGAGGGAGAGGAGAAGGGGGAGGGAGAGGAGAAGGAAGGAGGGAGAGGAGAAGAGAGGAGGGAGAGAAGGGAGGAGGGAGAGAAGAAGGGAGGAGAGGAGAAGGGAGGAGGGAGAGGAGAAGGGAGGAGGGAGAGAAGAAGGGAGGAGGGAGAGGAGAAGGGAGGAGGGAGAGGAGAAGGGAGGGAGAGGAGAAAGGAGGAAGGAGAGGAGAAGGGAGGAGAGGAGAAGAGAGGAGAGGAGAAGAGAGGAGGGAGAGGAGAAGGGAGGAGGGAGAGGAGAAGGGAGGAGGGAGAGGAGAAAGGAGGAAGGAGAGGAGAAAGGAGAAGGAAAGAGAGAATGTGCAAAGAGTGGTACATCCATTCTAGGCCTGTGATGTTCCTTCTAAAATAAGGAAAGACTTGCTTTTTGTATTTTCAAAGTTTTATCATTACTATGTGCATGGTATGCATTGTGTGTGTGTCTGTGTCTCTCTCTGTGTATATCACCTCTGTTCACATGTGAAAGTCGGAGGACAACTTTTTGAAGTTGGTTTTCCTCTTCTGCCTTTACATGGGTTCCAGGGTTCAAAGTCAAGTCAGCAGGCTTCTATGACAAGCCTATGACTGGCCTTTTAAAATAAATTAATTAGCATGAAAAAATATGGATCATTTAAAGTAAATTATAGCAGGTAATCGAGCAGGATTGTGCAAATATGGCAAAAACCAAAAAGGAATCCTGAAGTTTAGGTAACATCCACATAATGATCAGAATATGGGATGGCAAACCCAGAAGGCTGGAACAAAACTTGCATCTCTGCTGCTTTGCCAGTACCATGACAAAGCAAATGCATAATTTCTCTGTCTATAAATTTTTCATCTATAAAATGAGAATAAAGATATTACTGCCACACCAGGTCGGGGTTGCACAAGTGACCCGATTAGAGAAGATGGCACTAAATCCACCAGAGATATGGTGCTTGTGGCATAGGAGGTTGTAGCCAGTGCAGACTGGCCCGTCTAGATGGACACTACAATATTTTTACTCCACACCTTCTATAGTGTTGGGAAGGAGATGGGAAATTCTAGGGACATGTGTGTCTAGACACTGCACAGGGCATGAACTAGATGTGATCATGAATGTAGTCATATGAGAATAGTCAAATGGAGCCCACAGCAGGAGAGTCTGGATAGAGATATTCAACAGGTCCACTTGTGACAGCAGCCGTGAAGCCATGGCCTCCCTCAGACTTTCCTCCGTCTCTACTGCCTACCCACCCTCTCCTTCCTTCTCTCCCTTTCTGTTGTCTGTGTTTTCTGCTTTAAGAGTGAAATCTTGAGCAATGGGCTAATGACATTTGAAAATATTCAGAGTAGTTACCAAGATTTTTAATTCAAAAGGCTTTCCATAAAATTTTGCATTTCTAGCTTTTTTCCCAAATTGGAAGACCCAACTTCATGGAGCATCACCGGTTGCCTCTGGGTAGGACATGTTTATCCCTCCAGTTTGCCTGAGTCACTACCTATGTTAGTCAGCACTTGCTAGAGAATTAGAAACTGATGGTGGTAGTTTGAATGTCGCTGCCCCCCATAATCTCATACTGAGTGGCACTTTTGAAAGTGTGGCTTTGTTGGAGGAAGTGTGTCACTATGGAGGCAGGTTTTGAGGTTTACTATGTTCAGGAAACCCAGTGTCTCAGTCAACTTCCTGTTGCCTGCAAGATGTAGGACTCTCAGTTACTACCCTAGCACCATGTCTGCTTGCATACCATCATGCTCCCTGCCATGATGAAAAGAGACTGAACCTCTAAACTGTAAGCAAACCATCCCAATTAAATGTTTTCCTTTATAAGAGTTGCCATGGTCATGGTGTCTCTTCACAGCAATAGAAATCCTAACTAAGACACTGATATAATGTATTCTATTATATATAATATTAATTATAATATGTTGTATTAACATAATATGTGCTATCGTATGTAAATTATATATATATTATATATGATTTATTAGAGTGGCTTACTGGCTTACAGTAGCTGTGGTTTAGCTAGTTCAAAAAGGGCTGCCTACCAACAAAATGTCCAAGGATCCAGTACTTGTTTATTCCATGAGGTTGGGTGTCTCAGCTGGTCTTCAGTTTAGGTCAAGAATCCTGGAGGAGCAGGCTCTAGGCCAGTGAGGTAATGGGCTTGCTAGTGAAAGCGAGGGCAAGCAGGCAAAGAGCAAACCCTTCCTTCTTCCATGTCCTTTATTCAGGCTGCCAGCATGGCCCAGATTAAAGGTGGATCTTCCCTCCTCAAAGATCCGGATTAAAGGTGGGTCTTTCCACTTCAAATAATTGAATGAAGAAAAATCCCTCACAAATATACTCAGCTGCTTGGGTTTTGGTTAATTCCAGTCCTAGTCAGGAGCACAGCCATCACACTGGCCCTGCACACAGGGCCCTCGTGGAAAGCAAGCATAGGCTTACATTCACCAGGCTTTATTCAAAAAGAAAGTGTTTGCCTCCCACTTGACCGTGTTCTTTGTGAACACAAGAGCAGGCTCCTGAGTGTTTCTGTCAGCAGACCTGAAACTGACCGTACACAGAAATGCACTTCCAACCTATCCCCATACCACCATGGGGTATCCCCCATACCACCAAACATTAGCCAGCCTTTAAAAAGAAACAGGGAGACGCAGCTCTCTGGCCACCCCTGATTCTCCAAATAGGGCTCTGTCTGTCCTTGTCCCTAGTGATAGACATCATCGTTAGGGACTTATTCTCATAACTCCTCAGAGCTTTACCGGCTCATATAGCATTTGCCTGCAAGGTAAATTGCTCTCTCCTAGGAGATAATAACACTTATTAGGACCATTTCAGAGTTCCTGGACCTTTGGGGATGAAACCCTGCTACACACACACCAAGCCCTCCATTATCACCACTGCTGATACCCACATTATTTTCCAGGATTACATAGCCTTCCAGAACTCTTGCCAGGCTCAGGCAGGTGCCTCTGCAAAGCCTCACCTGCCCTCCACCTTTACCGCATGGTGACTCAGGCCGGAAGCACCCAGCTGAAGGACTCTGGTCCCACCTTCTGCATCTTGAACTTTTGCCAAAGCAAAAATTCACGCTCAACCTGCATGCCTTCATGCCAAGCACAGAGGCTAGGGTACTAGAAAAGACTAGAAGTGGGCAGGAAGCCTTCCCCAGGGGACCCGTTTCTGTATCATTCTACTGCCTTGGGGTTATTTGTTCTTCAATAACATACAACCGAATGCCCAGGGTCTCTTATCATCTCCTAACACCAATAACAAGAACAAAAGGAAATTTCAAATGTATTCTAATACGGTCTCTGCAAAAGTGTGTGTAACTTTTCTCTAATCTCTCTAATATAAAGTGATTTGGAGGGTAGGAGAGATGGCCTAACAGGTAAGAAGACTTACTGCTCTTGAAGAGGACCCAAGTGTGATTCCCACCACCACATGGCAGTTCACGAGCATCTGTAACTCCAATTCCTGTGCCCCTTCTCACCTCCAAGGGCACCAGGCATGCAAGCTATTCACATTCATGCAGGCAAAACAATTATACACATACATAAATACTTTTAAAAAATAATTTTGAGCATACTTCACAAATTCCATTCTTGAAGGAGTTATCATTTGGGGAAAGCAAGACTGGAGGAGCGAGCCCGGAGTCTTGACCTGAAGCTGTTTGGAGAACTAACACTCAGAGTTTGTGCATACTCCTTGGATACACTGAACATTGGTGCTTCTCACGGCTGTGCAGAGAGAGCCCGCGAGCCTGCGAGCCCGCGAGCCCGCGGTAGCCTGTTTGAAGCCCACTAGCTCCTTTCTCGCCTGCAGCAAAGCTGGAGTCAGAGAGACCTTACAGTTGTGCCAGTACACATGCTACCAACCCACGGAAGGCATGGAGAAGCTGCACGAGAGAGAACTTTTCTCTTTTGCGGTGATGGGGGCCTTAGGGAACACAGGAAATGAGCACTCCGGTATCCTACGATGTTACTGCCGATTCCTTCCTAGTCACATTATCAGTTTCCAAATCTGAGGCAGGAGTTGGGATACCTGAGTGGTCATCCATCTCACCTACAAATCCTGCCAATTACCCATGCAGGAGAATACCCCTCAGGAAAACTGTCTGGGTTAGAGGCTTTGGAAATGCTATAAAGACCGCCTATGGTCAGAATAAGGGTCCCTTTGCTCATTGCCTACTGTCCCCTTGATAGCGTGCTTTCTTTTCCCTGTGTGCTGCACGAGTCTCTCACCTTCTCCACAGTACTGGGGCTTGACCTTAGGGCAATGCTCTGCCGCTGAGTCAGCCTCCGCTCTCGTTTCTTCCTTTTCCTTCATAGTACCGGGGGTTAACTCTAAGACACATGCTCTACCACTGGGCTAGCCTCAGCTCTCATTTTCCTTCTTAAAATTTTGAGACATGGTCTCACTAAGTTGCCTGAAGTAGCCTTGAACTCACTCTATAACCTAGACAAGCCTTGAATTTGCAGTCCCCCTATCTCAGCCTCCCGAGTACCTGGGATAACAGGCCTGTGCTACCAACCACTTATCTTCTTCTACACTTTATATTCTCTCTCTCTCTCTCTCTCTCTCTCTCTCTCTCTCTCTCTCTCTCTCTCGTGTGTGTGTGTGTGTGTGTGAATGAGAATTATTTCAACAGAGATTAGGTATCACAAAATCAAGGGACCCAAGGGAGTCCGGGTGAAATGCCCAGGACACCACTCTGCAAGGACTGGTTCCCTAGAGCCAGTTCTGCTTTGCACAGTGTGTGCCTACGTGACAATACTTTCTGTTGACTTAACTTTACCAAGGGGAAAATGCTCAAGCAATGTTGGTTTCTGCTCCTCAATACTTATAGTCATCCAATAGCAAGGAAAACTTCCAGCAAATCCAGCAAATGTCATTAAAAAACAAGTCTTTGTGGTATCAGTGAACATGGGCCAGTGAGTGTGGGGACAAGATGATGGAGACAAAGCACTTGGAGGCTATTTTCTGGTTCCAAGTGTTAGTTATGATGTCCAACTGAGCCACAAAGAGGTACCCACAGGGCGTGTCCTGATACTTGCTGATAGCTTCAGGGTGGCAGGAGGCCAGAAGCTGAGCCTTGGGTTTGAATACAGCCAAGTTTGAATTAATCAGGATTAAACTCCATGGATGTCAACTCTGGAAACTTTGTCACAAATACGCATCTCCATGTACACTTTAGAAACAAAAGAAAACACTCATTTTCTTCGATGGAGTCACCTGCCTTGGTAGCTCTGGAAAATACATTTTAGCACAACCATGAAAATAAATCCAGACAATGCCTAAGAGGAAGCGAGGTGGGTCACTTGAGACTCCATATCCTGCCTCAAAGGCATCTTCCTGCAGTTTGTCCATCCTTCTCAGGAGCTGCCTTTTCCTTGTAGTCTCTGCCTGCAGCCAACTTTGGAGTTGCCTTTGCAGGTAAAGAGAGAATTGAGGCCATTTGACATGTGCTTAGGCCAAAGAGATACTCTTGTTTGAATTTCTTACTTATTTCAGAAAAAGAAAAGTTCTAGACACTGCTAGAATAGGAACAAATTTGATTTATATACCCCTAAATACACTTTTTTTCTGAATCCCTTTTCCTATAGATGAGGAGTGGAGGGGTAAGACTGGCTCAGGGCAGGGACAAGAAAGGGCCCACCCTTGAGGAAAAGCTTGAGAGAGTACATCACCCTAGGCTACCAAGTAACAACCTAGAACAACGTTCAGGGATGGGTCCCTGTCACCAACTTGGATTCTTTTCTTTGGGTTACAGCTTACAGGTCCAGCCCACTACAGTATGCCAGATGGGTGGAATTTGGGTGACAACAGTTTTGAAGAGCTTTAGAAGCCCTGACTACCTGGGAATTTTAATGTATTTACCTTTGTCTTGGCAATTAATACAGAAGGCTTAGAAAGTTGGATGTTTTGAAGGTGAAAATCAGCCCCAAATGGAAAGTAGTTGAACTTTGGATGGCTTGTCCCTACAATAGCTGGGGGAGATGATATGAGCTACAGGCTGCCTATATATGATGAAATTGCTTAGGGTGTGTTATCATATAGAAGAATCATGGGGAATCAACTTGCCAATATGGAGATTGGGTAATTCAGGAGAATCCACTGCATTTGGAAGGTGAAGGTATAAAAGATAAAGACAAAATCTTAAACCAACTTTACTGACTCCAGTACAAAACACAGTTTAATCATTTGAAGATGCCAGTAAATGAAGAGAGAGAGAGAGAGAGAGAGAGAGAGAGAGAGAGAGAGAGAGAGAGAGAAGGGAGGAAGGAAGGAAGGAAGGAAGGAAGGAAGGAAGGAAGGAAGGAAGGAAGGAAGGAAGGAAAGGGTTTGATCAAAGTTACTGTACCAAGAGATTTCCTGGTCTAACACATAAAACTCATTTTTATGGACACCTGAATTTTCTCTCATCCAAATGTTACATGGATTTTTACTGAGCTCCATGTTTTAAAATTACAAGTCTTCATTTTGCTCAGACTTTGTTGAATACATAAATTAGCCAACATGCACGGTGTCTTGCTGTTAAAGACGAGTTGTGTTAATGAAAACATAACCTGAAAACCAAACAGTATTTTTTGGAGGAAAAAGGCATTGGTGGAAATGCCACTGTCTTATTGACATGAAAAAAAGTTGACATAATTCTGCAAGGATGCTGAAATTTAACTTTTGTATGTTTTTATTATACTCAGAATATCAAAGATAACAGAATTTATTCGTAGAATGGCAGTCATCGAATTCAGTTTTCTGGTATAATTTTCTTCCCATACAAACTCATAAAAATGTGATGGGTGAACCATTAGGAATACTTCGGCAGCCCTTGATGTATGCCACATGGAGAGAATAGATGGATTGCAAATGTTTATGCCTTTTCCATTTCTCACAGTATTAACAAGGAAGCAGTGTGATTTCCAATCAGAGAAGACTCCAGAACGCTGCTTGTAAAGTGCACCATTTTGAAGATTTACAGCCAAGTCTGGGAGTGATGCAGAGCACTGATGTTTTAAGGAACTCAGTTCAAAACTCTCCATATTCAGTAGACGCCTGTGAGGGTGAAATACAGCTTTTCTGTGGCCGAAGTGTAGGCTGTAGTTAGTTTGTGATCTGTATGATGGGAAGAAACAGCCTTGGTCACCAAAACACTCACCAAATTTTCAATAATGGGCTGCAAAGCAATTGTGAACATTCTCTTGAAAGATTGTCTATTATAATTGGAGGTGAACTTGGGTTCGTGGTTATCTGTCCAGGGCCTGCATGGGTTGTCTCCAGCTACCCTAACCTCAAGTAATTGTATACTCTGTATTATCTGCTCTAGAACCCTCCACCCTGTCAGTGCTAACCTTTCTTTTATACTCTGAGTGTGTCCCAAATAAATCCTTATGAGAAAATACCTCATATTATTGCAAGATGCTTCTACCATTCCCTAACAGTTGATCTTTCAAAAGCGAGTGACTAGTGAGGACATATTTTCTCATGTATAGCTGCAGCCTGCATGCATTTTGCAGGTTTTCCAAGCAATACTTCTACAGGGTTTATAATCAGTTCCACTACCTCTCGATCCAAAATGAAAGCTTAACACGGCAGTGCTAACCTACCTTCAACCAGAACTTGTCTAAAATGATATGTGCCGGCTATGGCCCAATCTGCTGCAGCTATCAGTGATGAGGGTTTCACCTCGCTTGTCACAAAGTATGGAAGTAGAGAAGTAAAGCTGGTAGGGCAGAAAAGAGAGGTGCTGGGACTCTGGTTTCTTCCATTTAACGCTCAAACCCTTCTTAACATGCAGCTTTCTTCCCGATGATGATAAAATGTCTGTGTCGCTCCAAGAATGATAGATGACCAGGTATAATAAGAGGGAAGAAAGAAAAAACAAAGGCATGTCATCTCTGTCCCACGCCCTACCTTCACCTGGACAGAAGTTTCCAGACCACCCAGAGGAGGAATCTGAGAAATCAGACTTTGTCTGCATTTTTGTAAGTGAACATAAAATGCCATATTAAATCAGATTTCATGTAGAAAAGAATAGATGTTAGGTAAGTAGGTAAGAAGGTCAAACACAAAATTTATTTTCAAATTTTCACATTTTTTTAATGTCTAATGTCCACCCCAGCAGTCACTGGCCACATCAGATATTTCAGTTTACTGAAATTAAATTACATATAAAATCCAATGCCTCAGTCACAGGAGCTGTGTTTAGGTTTTCAACAACCATAGAACCTTCTTCAGCACATGAATGTCTAAGTCTTGTAAGTCGCACAAGTTTCAGTCAAGGCTACTGTTTTGGTCTTTGTCTTTAACATATAGAATACAAAGAGAAGATTCTTCGTGCAAACACACTTGGAGATTGTTGTTTGATGGTCGTAAGCACCCTTGCCACAGTTTCTTCCAGTAATTAAGGTTAAGAAACAACTTGAGGAGAAAGAAGTTTATAAGGGAAATGCCACACCACCACCAAAAAAGATCTCATAGACACAAAAATGGACATGGTAATAACTACATATTTTAGTCTCAGCACTCAGAAAACTGAAACAGATAGACTGAGGGTTCAAGAACAGCTTGGGTTATAGAAAAAAATCTTTATCTCAAAAGAAAACAGACAAAAACAATAATAACAACAGACAAAATCCCAAGAGCCAAGGAACAAAGACAGTGAGAGTAAGAGAAAAAAGAATCTGGAGAGGTGGAGAGTTGAGGCTGCTGGTGCAGGCAGTGAGCACTCAGCCCTACTGGCTCTCTGAGGAGCACAAAGTGTCTCCTAGAATGGCTGTTCACAGTGCAGAAGTCTGGCATGCATGCGCACTAATTCCCACACTTCTGTCTCTTGCCCTGGGGCATTAACCCACTTCTACCAGGTTTCTAGGTGCTGGCTAAATAAGCTCCTATAACATTAAGAACTCTCTCAGGCACAAAAATGGGTGAAATGCGCCTGCTTGGGGCTCATGGGACAACTGCCAGAGGGTACACTATATTCATTAAAGCTACAGCAGAGATGAGAGAGGGCCAAGGATGCTGCAGACAAACTAAGACCTGCTGACCAATTCCCTGTGTAAAAGAATGCCTTTCTACTCAATTCAGCCCTCAGAAAGGTTGTGAGTTTACCAAGAGACGTACAGCCATTGTCCCCAGTGTTCCCTTTAACTCCCATTCTCCACCATCAAGTTGGCTAAAAATAAACAGAGAAGCTACTACATTGGTATCCTTTGAAAACACATTATACCAGGGTCGTAGTCCATGTTCTATTGCTCTGAAGAGACACCATGACCACTGCAACTCTTAGAAAGGAAAGCATTTAACTGGGGCTGGCTTACAGTTCAGGTTTGGCCCATTGTCATCTGGTGGCAAACTTGGCTGCACACATGGTCCTGGAGATATTCTACATCTGGATCCATAGGCAGTAGGAAGGGAAAGAGTCACTGGGCTTGACTTTGGATTGTGAAACTTCAAAATCCACTCCCAGTGGCCACTCCTACCTCAACAAGACAAGCTGCATAATAGTGCCACTCCTTAGTGACCAAGCATTCAAATATATAGGCCTGCGGAGGCAGAAGCCATTACTATCTAAACTACCATGACCACTCTGTTAGGGGAATTAAATTTAGTGACAACAAACGCCTCCTTTGTATCAGTTTGTTTGCCTCCGTGCTGCCCAGAGCAGACACACAGCGCTGGACTGTTACCAAAAGGATTGCAGGCATGGGTCCTGCCGTCCATCTGCCTCAGGCCAAGAGCTACATCAGGCATTAAGGCCTTGTGTCCGTGGCGTGTTCCGCTAAACCCACCCCTTAGAGAAAATATTCACTGTTCCCTTGTTCACCTTGACTTAGTGGAACTGATTTGACAAATGACCTCGTGTTAGTGGAGCAGGAGAATGCACTGAAGATCTGTTTATGGTGGAATCCTGGCCGTGACACAGCAGAAGGCAGCAGAAGGCGGAGAACTTCACGAGAAGAGCGCCTCACTTTGACTCATCCATCACCCTTCCCCAAAGGCAGCAGTCCTAGCTGAAGACACCAAAAGGAAAACTTCACTATTTTCCTTTGAGTCAAGGATGGATTTGGGTAAATCCGGTTTATGCATTCATTAAATATTTACTGGGCGTATGCTAAGAGGCAGTTTGTGGCAACCAGGATACAGGACGATTGCCGAGACAGACATGGTCCAATTCAAAAATCAAGGAAATTAGCACTCAAATTCTAAGCCAAAGATTATCGTTTAAATAATTGTTGTGTGTGTACATGTATGTGTGGTATGATGGCATTTGTGTGTGCATGTTCACATGTATATGAGCTCACATGTGTGTGAGTGAACGTGTGTGTTCATGTGTGTGGAACCCAGAGCTTATTGTAGGATGTCTTCTTCTATCGTTATCCACTTTATTTACTGAGGCAGGGTCTCTCACTGAGCCCAGAACTCATCAGTTTGGCTAGTCTATCAAGCCAGTTTGCCCAGGAGCCTGTAGCTCTGCTTCCCAAGCATGGTGATTGCAAGCAGGTCGTTACACTAGAAAAGAACAATATACTTTCATCTTTCTGAGGAAATGAAAGAAGCTGAAAGGGGAGGCAAGGGAGAAAAGAAAAAAAGTGGGGTACAGGGAAGAAAGAACCTTCTAGGAACAAGGAAGAGAGCAAGTATCACAGGGAGGACAGGATGAGTTTGGGAATAAAGAACATGTCTGGGGCTTACAAAGCCTTACAAAACTTCCATCCATCTTGGCTCTCAACTCCAGAATAAAATGCCACATTCTCAATCTTCATTTGAAATTGTATAATTCCCAAGTGTCCCTCTTCTTAGCAATACAACAACATTATGTGAGTCATATCCTGTGTGACTCATAAAGGGCCTCATGCTGCATCACTATTAACAGCACTATTAAAAGTCAAGACAATATCATTTAGGGGCAATGCTAGGAGCTTTGAGTGGATTAGCTCAGTTAATTCTCAGCACATTTGTAGCAAGAGAAATATCCCATTTCCAAATGAGGAAAGCAAAGCTGAGGCAGGTTCGGGTCAACCAAAGGCTGCACGGCCAACATAGGCATAACTAATCTAAAACCCCATGCTCTAAACCACAGATTCCTCTTCTTAAATTTAATTTCTGTAAGTGTGTATGGATATGTACAGTTTGTTTGTGTCTGTTTGTGTATGGGGACGTGGAAGCTAGAAGTTGATCATGAGTGTCTTCCTCCATTGTTTCCTGAGACAGGGTTGCTCACTGAATTCAGAGCTCACCCATTTATAGCTAGCCAGCTCGCCACAGCATCCTCTGTCTTCCTCAGCTTGCCACAAGATCCCGTGTCTCCACCAATTTGCCACATGATTACACTAGGATTACAGAGGGGTCACCACGTTTTTATATGGGTGTGAAAGCTGAACTCCAATACTCATGCACGTACGGCAAGGGATTTATTTAGTGAGCTATTTCTTCAGCCCCTAGACCACAGATTCTCAAACATGTTGGCTTTAAGTTCTGCAGTCTTAACATGTGGCCACAAAACGGAATGTGGGGACCACAAAGCATTTTCCAACTGCCAAAAATTTCTGAATGCACGATGATCAAAAATAATTAATTCAAAATCAGATGTATAATGATTCAAAGTACTTCTGCAACCTGCCTATGTTGCATCTCACAATTTCACTGCGACCTTAGAAATCAAGCACATGTGTATTTTGTACTGCACATGCCCTTATACAGCAGAACACGAGAACTGCTGGGAACACCCTGGCTCAGGCTGCAGACTATCCATCGGATACTATGAACTAAGTCTTTTTACTATACATGCAAGGGTTTCTGTTCTTGAAGAAACATGTGGTTTAATTATGGAAAACAAAGACTTTTAATATTTTTCTACCATGATTCTGCAGCACATAGCTATCAAATTAATATCTTTTGGATTGGATCATGTTAGAATGCTTGATTGATTTTTAAAATTGAATTTCTGACTTTAAGGACAGATTTTCCAACAATTTCTGAAATATCTGTAAACACACTTCTGCTTTATACATTTTATACTACATAATCATATGCAGTGATATTCTCAGCATTGACAGTTTCTAAATCAAAATATCAATCAACTCCAAAAAACAATGAAGATGTTCTATGCCCTTGTCTTAGTTACTATTCTATTGCTGTGAAAAGAAACTATGACCAGGGAAGCTTATAGAAGAAAGAGTTTATTAAGCTTCCAGTTCCAGAAGGTGAGTCCACGGTCATCATGGTGGGAGCAGGCAGCGGGCAGACAAGGCGCTGCAGTAGTAGTTAGGTTCTGACTCCTATTTGCAAGTTGGAGGCAGAGAAAAAGCTAACTGTGAACGGCTTGGGTTTTTAAAACTTCAAAGTCCTCCAACAAAGCCATACCTTCTAATGCTTCCCAAATAGTTCTACCAACTGGAGACGAAGCATTCAAATATATAAGCCAAGGGGATCAATCTCACTTCAACCACTGCAGCCTCACAGTATCAAATATTCAGTCATTATCTGTGGGGAAGCAAGCAAGAGCCATCTCCACCTCACTGGTACACAGACCTGCTTTCATCTTTACTAGGTGGTAAAAATATATGCACATCAAAGAATTGTTTTTTAACTTTTCCTTATGATTTATTTCAGTATATATTTGGATTACATAGCTTTTTGTATACCTACATATCCAGGCCTGTATAAGAATTTCTCAGGCAGAAAGAGGGAAAAGCCTAAACAGGTGATTGTTAAACCTTTAAGTCCAATATGACCCAGCAGTGCTGTAAAGTAGCCTGGGGGCGGGAACAGCCCCACTGTGGGTTGGTTTGGGCTCTTCCTCAATGCCACGGCCACAGTTAGGTGTTGGCAGCTGAGAGTCTCTGGGTCGTACATTTAAATCGTTGATAACTGGGCCAAGTGTGGTATTGCCTGCTTTTAGTCAGTATTCAGGAGACAGAGGCAGGTGAGTTTCAGGGCAGCCAGAACTGCACAATGAGACCCTGCTTAAATAAATAAATAGTTATATTTACGGACAGAACAAAAATCCCGAGTCCTGCTGTAGAAGCACAGGTTTTCCTGAGAGATTCCCGAGAGTCCTTTAGGAAGCCTTATTCTCTTTCTTCCCCTTGTCTGCCTCATTCAACCTCTCCTTCCCTCCTATTTTTTCTTCCTTTCTTCTTTTCTTTTGTCTCTACAATTGTCTACATTCACCTGTTTTTTTTCCCTAAGGAGAAAGTTAATAGTTTCCAACAGATTCATGAAAAAAATCTGACTTTTTTTTCAGAGTTCAATTGCTACACAAGGTGTTTTAGGAATGAGACCTTCAGAGTATGGGTGTCCTTGCATCTGCATCAGGAACATGGTCCAGGAGACATTATAATATAAGTCTCTACTAATCAGACTCTGCCCTCAGGTGCAGCCCAGCAGTCTGGAGGAACAAGGTTCCCTAGTTCTGAAATCTGCTTTAGTTTGAGAACCTCCAGTTTGTCTTAACAAAGTCAAAACATTGCCGACAAACCAGAACTGTTTGGTTCAGCCATTTTATGGAAGGACGGGACTCTAAACAGGCACTCAGAGTCACTGTCTTAAATGGCCGGTGACTGTCAACTAGGGCTTCTAACATGGAACGTGGACGCTCATCCGAGATTTAAAATTAAAGGGTGTTTCACGTTTGGCTTTCTTGTCTTCCCACATCGAGCTCTCATTTAAGCTGTGCGGTCTGATTGTTAACGGCCAACCAGGGCAAATCACCCTGCAGACACCGCACTGTGAAATCGGACTAGAGGCCACCATCTGGCCCATTCTTGTTAGTGACACCAGTGATAAAATGGTCAAACATAAAAATTCAAAGCTCCAGAACTAGATTTTTCTCCAGCAAACCAGTTTTCACATGCCTGCCTGTCTCCACCTGTCTACAAACATGTTTCTGATCCAGAGCTGAAATGCCCCCCTCCCCCGTATTCTTCCACACTCCCTTCTCTCAGGGCCATTCCACTACAGCTCTGCAATCGGTATCATTATCTGACAGGTGAAAGTGAGATTGTCAAGGCTGTTGTCTTAGGACTCTGGTTTTATATGAAAGCGGCCACCGTGAGAGACTCAGTTATTCTCTTTACTTCTTAGGACTGCTTGGGGGAGAACCGTCTTCTTTGTGCCCTCATACCGTCTGAGGAAGCCTTGTCCTTGGCTTGGAGGATCTCATTCAAAAGCATGTTTGAACCTACAGATGAATGCACAGCTAACCAGCTGCCCGGTTCAACCATAACTTCGAGGCATTGTCTCTCGGCACAGCGCTCCATGCCGAGTTTTTCATTGTCTACTCGGCTCCTGTGGCAATTCCAGAAGTCTCACATAAACCTACCCTACACCTGCATAATTTAATAATTATTATATCAATATTTAATTACCCTCCACCTGCATAATTTAAATCAATTTTTTTTTACTTGTTTTCTCCATTTGGAGCTCAGTGTGTATGAAGCAGGTGTGCTGATGTTGAATGTGGCATTTTCTGGAGGAATCCCTCTATGGCATTCACAGGACCCCACTGCCTGCAAACAGAAAGGAAGTGCTGCGTTGTGTAACGAGTACAGTTAGCCTTGGTCTGTTGAGGACCCTTTTGTGGTTAGGCAAAATTTGGTCTGTCCTGCCTACACTTAGCTGGAGAAAGGACTGTTTAAGTTATTCTCATTTTCCCACAGCTTCCTTCATTTTCTGTTTAGTCACTCCTAAAACTCCATTTTCTTTAGAAATGTAATAAAATAGTATTTCTAAAGAAATTTCACTAAAACCAAGTTACCTTTCACTGAAGTGATAATAATAGCAAACGGTGCCACAAGCTACGTGTATCATATAGAGTAAGCCACACGGTGCCGCATAATGTGTGTGTTATAAAGGTAAGCCACGAGGGAGAACTCTATGAAAACCTCAGCATCATCCCATTTTATAGAGGAGGAAACCAAGCCAACAGCAATTAGGCTTCTTGCCCTAGGTAGTGGTCCTGAAAATTGAACCCAAATATCATCGGTACAGTAGTCTTCACCATGAGGCCTGCTGCCTCAAAAAGACTCCACTCTCCTCCTCCCAGCCCCTGTTCTTAGCTGTGTGATTTCCCTCTGAGCACAAGAATGAGCTTTTCACCAGGCTCCATCAACCACTCCCTACCGTGCGTCTTCATGACTCTCCACGGTGGTGCCCAGCAGTCGGAATGGTTAACCGGCTTTGAGGAGATCAGATCCCCGCAGAACTGGCCTCACCAGCCATTCTCTCAGAGCCACTGACCAAAAGTCCCAACTTCCTGAAGTCTGCTTGTCGATACCTCGCCCCCATTTACCTCTGTGTCTGCCATGTTTGCACCTGCTTGTTTGAAGCCTTCCTTCTGAACAAGTTCACACTTGCCAGGGTGTAATGCAAGGAGCATCCCCATTGTTCTGCCCTGCCTATCAAGTCACAACACTCAGAATGTCGTACCACGAGACGGCCCACCCTGAGCTGGTCTCCTAGCAAGGGCCTTGTGGTGTTCTTAGCTGATGCCTGTAGTTCAGCGGTGTGGGCTTGGAGGTAGAAGAGGAGAGAAGAGACCCAGAGGAGGGCAGCAGCAGGCAGAGACCCAGAGGAGGGCAGCAGCAGAGAGACAACTCTGCACTTCGCAGGACAGCCAGGGGCTCGGCATGTGTCTTTGCCTGTAGAAACAACTTGGTGTTTCTGAGAAATGCTGATTCTAGAAAGTAATTTCTATGTTTAGAAAAAGACGAAAAAGAAAAAAAAAAGGTTTCTCAAATACAAATTAGAATGAAATATAGCTTATCTTTTAACATTTGAAGCATCTGAAATCAGAATGTATATGGAGTTCACACACTAAGTGCCTAACTGATTCAAAGTTATGTATCAAATGAACAACAAAAATCTAATGTGGTTTTTTGACAAAGACAAGAAAAAAATCTTACCTTCACAATCTGCATGTGGGCACATTGCAAGGGCACCCCAGAATTTAGAGGTCATATGCACTGAAACCCTACTAGCTTCCTGCTAAGTGCGTCTCTAACTAAACCTCAGAGCGATGCCGGGATATTGGAGGCAGATAAACCGTGCTTGGCAGTTAGCCACCAATACATGGAGTTCAAAATGGCCTTTATCTTTTTTTAAAAAATCCTCTTTTTTGATCTCACTAACTGGGAGCTTTCCCTTTTCTTTGTCTAGGAAAGTTCTCAGGTAGAGAAGTCCTCCTTTCTTCGCCTCCCCAGTCAGACCCTGCCCCCCCACACACACACCACACACTCATTGCTCCTCTGATCCTCAGGGCAGCACCCTCTCATGCCTGCATCAGGAGCATTTTGCTTCTTAGGATTCTGTACAAACTTGTTTCCATGCTTGCGGTTAGAGAAGGGGCCAGAAACCTGAGCCCCAAGTTTCTCTTCCAACTCTACAAGGCGTAGTGGGCATTCTCTATCCAGGCCCCAAATCCACACAGACAGATGAGAGACGACTGACAACGTGCTTTTGAGAAGCTTGGCAGTCCTGAGGGGAGATGCACTGTTCAATTACAAGAAAAGGCATTCACAGGTCGAAGAGCCCCATTTTGTTAATGGAAAATTCTGGAAGCACTGCGACCTGAAGCTTGTACATTCTGCTCCTGTGTCAGGAGAAAGGTGTATCTCAGAAGAACACACCGAAGTGTGGTTAGAACAGGAAGAAATGAGAAGAGCGCGTGAGGTCTGGCAGGCTTGCTGACGAGCCATTTTTTAAAGTAGAAAAAAAGGGAAGAGAGAGGGAGGGGTAGGGAGGAGAAGGAGGGGACGGTGTCACTGAGAGAAAACAGGAAACAGGAGTTGAGGTTTAAATTTAGACAACATTTTAAGATACACACATCCTGCTCCTGCCTTACCCCGTCTTTCTATTATCTGAACTGGGTTGTGCTTCATCACACCGCTAATGATCTGAGTCCCCAAGGGCGCAGCTTCACTCATGGGAGATGCTAGAGTTAGTTCCTCGCAGTAACAGGAGCACAGCCCAGTTTCTGCTACCCCTGCGGAGGACCTCCCACTGTGCTACCCTGACTGTGTGCCCCAAACCAGGCTGGGACAGAAGTCTACTAATTACTGAGTTTGTTGCTTTCAAGTACACAGACTGCTGGTCTTATTGGAGATTTCAAGTGTGAGATTCTCAAGGTCATCTTTCAGGAAAAGTAGTAATTTCCTTCCTTCCTTCCTTCCTTCCTTCCTTCCTTCCTTCCTTCCTTCCTTCCTTCCTTCCATACTAGCTGTGTTCTTCATAACATATGTTAGTAATTTATCAACCTACAGAGCTCTGAGCTTAGGTGGACTATCTCTGCCTTCTAGGAGCTTATAGTCTTCTTTGAGGGAATAGAACTTAGATCCATCAACTCTCAAAAGATAACATAGGCCGGGTGGTGGTGGCGCACGCCTTTAATCCCAGCACTCAGGAGGCAGAGGCAGGCGGATCTCTGTGAGTTCGAGACCAGCCTGGTCTACAGAGCTAGTTCCAGGACAGTCTCTAAAGCCACAGAGAAACCCTGTCTCGAAAAAACAAAAAAAAAACAAAAAAAGATAACATAGGCAAGGTTAAAACTTAGTGATATGATGAAGCCCACAAGGAGTTGCTGTCAAGGCTGGCAGGGACTGCCCTGAACATTGGGGTGGACGGGCACACACCAGACACACTAGTGAATTCAGAGGGAGAAAAAGAGAATGTGTGATGGCAAAGACATGGATGGGACTTATGGGCACTGGGACAGTGAGTTTACCGTTCTTATTATGAGAAAATTGTGAGACGGGGGTGGGAAGGATGCAGGATGGGACCAGAGAAAGCAAAGCAGAATTTGAGCAAAGAGAGAAGAGACTTTATTCTTGAGCTAAAAGAAGTCACCATTTTTCAGGGGGCATGGTCAATGTCAGCATTAATGTAGCCATGGTGTTCAGTCAAGTAGGAAAACAGTGAAAGCCTTCAGGTTCACAGTGGCCCTGGTGAGGTTAAACATGGCTGCCTCACTCCTTCTGTCACCAGTGGGTTTTTATTAATACAAACGGGGAGAAAGAAGCTTCAGATGCTTCCCAAAGACCAAGGAGTTCCCAAAGACCAAGCATCCTCCTCGTTAGGAGTAGTGGTCATCAAAAAGTTAAATGAAGTCCAATTGTGTAGACCTATGCTCTCCATGCAAGGGAGGATCTAGGATTAACAGACGGTAATGACAAACAGTCTGTGTGAGTGGGGGCTGAAGTCAGAATTAGCACTACCCAGTCTGTCCCCAGCTGCAGGCACCATGCTCCCCAACACCAACTGTTGCCTCCCAGCAGAGCTGAGAGGAAATCCACAGCCACATGTGACCGCCTGTTCCAGCTCGGTTGGCAATTCACCAGGGACAGCCAAAGTCCTTGCACAACCACAACTGTCATTTGAAAAGAGGAGGAAGAACACCTGGGGGCCCTGGCCTTAAAATAAGATCTCTGAATCCTCAAATAAACCCACCCCTGTACAAGGTGCACCTTCATAAGTTTTCGTTATTCTTAACTTTGGTCTTCCACACATCTGCAATGTGGGAAACAAATATGAGTTGAGCGTGATTTAAAGCGATTGTTTCATCTTTGTTCTATGTTGAGAACATATTCATGCATTTGTGTGTTTGATACTTGTTTAGGGTGGGGGTCGGGTTTTCGAGACAGCTTTGGAGCCTGTCCTGGAACTAGCTCTTGTAGACCAGGCTGGTCTCGAACTCACAGAGATCCACCTGCCTCTGCCTCCCGAGTGCTGGGATTAAAGGCATGCACTGCCACCATCCAGCTTGTGTGTTTGTGTTTATGTGTGTGCATTCAAGTGAAAGAATGCAAGTGTAAGGTGCACAAAATCTTCGATGGAATCTAAATAAACGCTTCATCTGTACCTGGAGCAGGAAAGTCTATCGATCAAATTGAATTGACTTTTGAACAAGTCAAGGTATCATTGGTTATCTCTCATCAGCATTTTGTTCACTTAAGTGTCTCTCTCTATAAGTATTCACTTCTACATCAGTTGAATTCTTGATCTTTAAAGTTCCTTTCTGGCTTCCCAACCTCACCCAACCCTTGCCCACATCATGCCAACCCATGTCACCTGTCACCTCCCTCCGTAGTACTGCTAAATATATCTCCATAATGTTACAAAGTGCCAACTGTCTGCCCAGGCTTTGCCAGGCATAAAAACAAATGAACAAACAAACAGAAACAGGGGTTCCTGCCGTTTGGGAACTTATAGCCTGTTAGAAGAAATCAACACACAAGCAATAGTTGCAGAAATGTGGCCAGAGACCTAATGGGACACATGTCAAACTGAGGTGTGCCTTACACAGCGATCTAACCGGTGTCCAGTTGTTGCTGACTAGCCACTGGCGGGCAAACCAGAACTTCCAAACAGCTGCTCAGCGGCCTCTGAGGCGGCTGTCCCTAAAATAGTTTCACCTACCCAACCGGGTTCCTGTCCTTTAGAAATTAGAATATAAAATACATTAACAACGTGACAGCAACCAGCAAGGATGAAGAAAAGTCTGTGATATAGGAAGGCAGGCCTGGGGAGTCAACGGTAGCGACACAAAGTGCTTGCTGCGTGCCATGCGACGGCTGTGGCCTTATCACTATCCAAGGTTCTGGTGTTTTATTCCCCTTGTCTTATGGGTTTTGAGACATGGTCTTATATAGCTCAGGCTGGGCTTACACTTGCTGTGTAGCTAAGGTTAGCCCTTCCATTTCTTTGCCTGTGGGAATACTCCATGCTCTAACCATGAAAGGGAGTTTTCTAGATTAGTCAACCAGACAGCATTTCTACAAGGTTTCACATTACAGCTTGAGAAATGCTTTATTTTACTTTATATCACTTATATTATGCTCAACAATATTTAGGTATTTCATTGTTATTTTTTGACTTATGTCACTCAATACGATTGTAGTTTCCATAAATGCCAGGTACATGTCTGAGCTCGATGCCCTTACCTCATTATCTCTAGAACTTAAAACATGGTAAGCATGCCAAAGAATACTACTTGAAAAATACATAGTAATTGAACAATAGAGTCAGAAATACTATTTATTAACAGGGGCAGTGGCAGATACCAGCAAGCCCAGCACTGAGGAGGTCTTGTATTTTAAAAAAAAATCACTTCTCAGGATTTCAAAGACCAGTAGGTGGCCACCTGCTGCTGTCTAAGATGCCCATTCTTCCACATCTGGAACTGTTGAAAGCTGAGGTGAGACTGTCTAAACAATGTCACCTGTCCTCAGGGGCAGCCTAACTCCCTGTAGCTATGTAACTGATGAGACTCCATCCTCTCCCACCAATATGAGGCCAACTCCCAGTGGCTGTGTAACCCAGGAGACTCCATCCTTTCCCATTAAACTGATATGATGCTGAAAGCATCTCCAGAGTCGCGGTGGGACAGTTAAGGTCACTGTGCTATCCTGCAGCAGTCCAGCTCCTCCTAGCTCTTTCTGTTGAGCTCTTCCCTTCTCTGCCTGACAAGAGTTCACCCTAGAAGGCACTTTCCCCCAAGGTTCAAAGCCCGAATCTTTATTCCAAAGCATGTTTCACTGAAACCCCAGTGTGAGATCAAAAGACAATGACATGGGGAAGGTGGCCCCTTCAGAGAACAAGACCTCCTTGCCAAAGAACTGCCTGGTACCACTGTCAGATTCCATAAGGGTGATTATTTTTCCCATGACGTTCCCTGATTCCCTGTTACCCCACAACTAAATCAATCAAACCAGGAGGAACCCTCAGAACTTCAAAGGAGCCACATGTAGAGATGGGCATCTCTAATCTCAATGCTTGGGAAGCCTAGGCAGGCAGGAGAATGAAGAATTCAAGGCCAAGCCAGCATGCATATTAAGACCCTGATTATAAATGAACAAATAAATAAACTTCCCAAGAAGTACAACTGATTTTGGTGTGAAATTTAAGAGAGGAGCATACATAAGTATGGCCTCCAACACAAGACTTTTTTTTTCCTTTTCTAATTGATTTTATTGAGTTATACATTTTTCCCTGCTCCCCTCCCTTCCTGTCCCCTCCCTTTAGCGCACTCCAATGGTCCCCATGCTCCCAATTGACTCAGGATATCCTGTCTTTTTCTACTTCCCATGTAGATTAGATCCATCTATGTCTGTCTTAGGATCCTTATTGTTGTCTAGGTTCTCTGGGATTGTGAATTGTAGGCTGGTTTTCTTTGCTTTATGTCTAAAAGCCACTTATGAGTGAGTACATTTTTGTCTTTCTAGGTCTGGGTTACCTCACTCAAAATGATGTTTTCTAGCTCCATCCATTTGCCTACAAATCTCGAGATGTCATTATTTTTTTCTGCTGTGTAGTACTTCATTGTGTAAATGTACCACACTTTTCTTATCCATTCTTTGGCCGAGGGGCATTTAGGTTGTTTCCAAGTTTTGGCTATTGAAATTGAGATATATACCCTTTTAGGTATATACCCAAAAGTGGTATTGCTGGGTCTTGAGGTAGGTTGTTTCTTAATCTTCTGAGAAATCACCATACTGATATCCAAATGGGCTGTACTGATGGAGGTGGGTCTTGTATTAATCTGTTGTTTTCATTGGTTAATTAATAAAGAAACTGCCTAGGCCCATTTGATAGGCCAACCCTTAGGTGGGTGGAGTAGACAGAACAGAATTCTGGGAAAAAGAAGCCAAGTGAGGAGTCGCCATGATTCTCCCACTCCAGACAGACGCAGGTTAAGATCTTTCCTAGTAAGCTAGCTCATGGTGCTACACAGAATATTAAAAATGGTTTAGATCAATATGTAAGAGCTAGCTAATAAGAGGCTGGAACTAATGGGCTAGGCAGTGTTCAAAAGAATACAGTTTCCGTGTAATTATTTCGGGGCATAAGCTAGCCGTGCGGGCGGCTGGGTGCCGGGGACGCAGCTCCGCCGCTCTTATTACAACACTGTACCAGCTTGAACTCCCACCAGCAATGGAGGAAAGTTCCCTTTACCCCACAACCTCTCCAGCATAAGTTGTCATCAGTATTTTTGATCTTGGCCATTCTTACAGGTGTTAGATGAAATCTCAGAGTTATTTTGATTTGCATTTGATTCTCTGATGACTAAGGATGTTGAGCATTTCCTTAAGTGTCTTTCAGCCATTTTAGATTCCTCTGTTGAGAGCTCTCCCTGGCGTGTATGTAATAGATAATTAATGGAGCATAAGGCAGCAGAAACAAATGTCTAAATCAAAACTGAGTATAAATAAAGAAAAGTGAATGTTTCTTTCTTATTGAAGGCATGAATAAGCATTTGCATTTTAGCCATAAAATGTACAGCACATTTTATATAATCAAGCAATGTAATCCCAGAGTTGGGAAACAGATGAATTCTCTTCAAATACCAAGGTTTTGGTGGCTGAAGTCTTTAAATCACTTAAGAAAATGATACCATTCAATGAACCCAGAGAAGGTAGAGTTCCAAAGAGAAAGAAAGCAGTCAATATGTGGCAGATAAATCTTTATCAGGTGTTGGTTTCAGCCATCCATGAAGAAGCGTGTTATCTTGTGAGTTCATGGACTTGGTTACTCTTCTACCTTCAGCAACACTCTTAGAAAAGCACAGAAGCAGGTCTTGGAACATGACATTCAGGTGCGCACGCATGTGTGTAGCTGTGTGTAGCTGTGGCTCTGTTTGTTGCTCTGAGTGTCAGGTAGCTGCACTTGAACTTCTCATTTCACCAAGGGACACTGGGATGAGAGACACCACCATGACCAGCTTTCCCTGGATCTGGGGTGTGGACATAGGTCCTCAGACTTAGACAACTAGCATCTTACCACAGAACCTTCTCCCCCATTCTGGTGGTTAAATTCATCAACTTGGCCTTACTGAGAAACACTTAGAAAATCAATACATATCTGTGAGAGTGTCTGTGAGGAAATCTTCAGAATGGACTAAGAATATCTGAGTCTCAATGTCAATGTGACTGGGTAGGTGTTTAAACAGAAGAAAGAGGGAAATGGAGAAAGCTACAAATGTAAGAATTCTACCCTGCCCTCTCCCTTTCCCCTTCCCTCCATCTCCTCCCTCTCGCTCTCCTGGCTACCGTGAGGTGACCTGCTGTCTTGCAGCACACCCTCCCTGCCAACCCTACCATGCCGGATTACAGCCCTGGAAGCTGTGGGAAATGACTCCTCCCTCCTCCATGGCAGGCATCTGCCATAGCCATGGGGAAACTGGACCAACACAGCAGCACACATGTCCAGAGAGGAGAAATCGTGCCCAGAGCTTCAGTAGCAGAGAAAAGTTACTTGAGATCCTCGCATAATACTACACAAAGACACACAGCAAGAACTTGAGCATGTGTCAGAACAACCATAGACAAAGACCCACCATCCCACAAAGCCATGCTCATAATGATGAACATCAAGCTAGAAATCAACAGCCACAAAACACAAGAAAGATGGGAGACTGATCCAGATGACAAGGCAGATATAGGCATCAAACAGGTGGTACAACTGTAACATAAGAAGCGAGGGAAGACAGACAGATTCTGTGGAGACATAAAACATAGCTTGCAAAATTCAGACATCTAGAGATGAAGCCCAGAGAGAGAGTCATGCAATCCCCATGAAGAATCGTCACACAATCTTTGCATAGTCTTCCCAGAGAAGTGAAAATCACAGCCCCCATTCTTCCTTTCGCCCTCTGTTCCTGAGGAGGGACCCATGGCGCACAGTCTGGCACTATTTAGTTAAGTGGACACTTCTAGATCCCTAGAAAAGGTAGCTTGTCCTGAAGCTACATCAAAACAAACCTGACAGTGTGTTTCAACAGAATCTCCAGGTTTTGAGGGCTGCCCCAAAGAGAGGCAGATGTAATGAAACTGTGCTTGCAATGAGCACTGTAAGTGGGAGCAGGCACCTCTGCAGGTGTTGAGTGGATGCTTTTTAAGTTTTACGAAAAGAATGACAAGCCTGCCTGAGTTCCAAGAAATCCAGCTTGATGCTTACGCGGGCTAAGTTCTCATGCAAACATAGCCCAAAACAAAACTTGACCAAAACTCTGTCCTCAGGAACATGTCAAAGCCACACCAAAAGTGAGCTCCAGCAACGGCTGAGGATGCTGCAGCCAGAGCTCTGCTCTTTTGGTTTCCTTTGAACCAAACTGCAGCCTTTGGCTTAGAACAGCGCTTTGGCAAAAATGTCATCTCTGGCTGGGCTGCAGCACAGCGAGCAGGAAGCTCACCTAGGCGGGGTTCTATCCCTAACACTGTATAAACAGGCATGGCGTCGCATGCTCTGACTAGCACTCAGGAGGTCAAGGTAGGAGGAGCAGAAGTTCAAGGTCATTCTCAATTAATAAAGAGATTAACCAACTAGCCTGCAAACGTGGACTGCCTCAGAAAAGAGAAGTGAAGACATCAGGCTGCCCTAGAGTCTCCCAAGTGTCTCTGTCACTAAAGAAGAATTGATAACACCGTCCATCAAAGACAATGCTATACAGACAGCGAGGGCAGTGGGAAAGAAAATGAACGCAATACTGGCTGAGTAGATTGGCCCAGAATAAATGTTAACTGAATTTGATTCGTACCCCACATTTGAACGGGGTGCCTGCTGACAGCGAGTTTTCTATCTGTAAAATGGAAGATAATCTTAGCACTCTCTTAGTGTTGTTATGATTCACTGAACAAACACCACCCTAAAGTCTGATTTTTTTTTTACTCTGATTTTTTGTTTCCCTATGGTTTCTGATAACATTATTCTCTAAAGCAATTAGATATGTAATACAGAAATTTTGAGGGTTAGAGAAATGTACATAAGAAAATATAAGTTGTCCTGCAACCTCAGTACCCAGAAGCAATGCGTTTTTCTGTAGTGAGGGCCCTGTCAGCTCCCTGGGGTAGTTCCCATGCCAGGCTTCCCCTTTCTCACTTTGGATCTATGTTCTCCATTGAAGTTCCTTCCTGAAAGTCCCCTTGAACGACTGCATAGTCTTCCTCTTCCTCACCCTATAACGCAAACATCTCTTGAGGGTGAGGGCTGGGAGAAAGCCCTCTCTCCTGGACTTTCCTACAACAGCAGTGATGCTATTAAAATGTAACCACGTCTGCCCACGGAACAGGGCGCTAGCCACAGGCCCGGGTGTCTATGTATATTTCACAGTATGAGTTTCTGTAAAATTTTCTCAGGAATACCACAAATCCAGGACTTTCCGAAGTAAATAATTTGAATTTTCCAATTTTTACAAAGGCATCTCCTGTGGCTTCTACTTCAGGAAAGTCTCGTTTTAGTAACTATGAGAAAATGTGTTATGGCGGCTAAACATGGCCTTCCTGCCCATCCAAAGCAAAGCCGTTATCTTCTCTTTAAATGTTCTGAGAAATCTGAAAGTAATTAAGGGAGGGTATTTCTTAATAGACACACAGCTACACTGCCATTCCTGGACACCCACGAACAGATTCATCTCTGCTGCCACCAGCGTTGTCATCAGCTGCGTAGTCTTAGCTTTTTCAGATTTCCTTCCATCACCCTGCCTGAGTGTCTCTCACCCCTGCCTGAGTGTCTCTCTCTCACCCCTGCCTGAGTGTCTCTCTCTCACCCCTGCCTGAGTGTCTCTCTCTCACCCCTGCCTGAGTGTCTCTCACCCCTGCCTGAGTGTCTCTCTCTCACCCCTGCCTGAGTGTCTCTCTCTCACCCCTGCCTGAGTGTCTCTCTCTCACCCCTGCCTGAGTGTCTCTCACCCCTGCCTGAGTGTCTCTCTCTCACCCCTGCCTGAGTGTCTCTCACCCCTGCCTGAGTGTCTCTCTCTCACCCCTGCCTGAGTGTCTCCGCCACAGACATGCCTCCTGTGTTTGCTATGAACCTTCCTGTGCTCTGGCTTGGGGTTTTGTCTCCTTCCACCAGCCACTGAGACCAAACAGAAAATACCTTGAAATGCAAACAGTCCTGAATTATTACACCTATTACTTTTTATTAGCAGTAAAGACAAAACAGGCAAGGAACTGTTCTATTTATGCAGAGCAGATAGGACATAAATAACAATAAAATGCTAAACCTGTAAAACTTCTTAGATAATATTAGTTCAATTCTAATAAAGAGTAGGTTTAGGTCTTGGCTCCATGAGAGAAAACGTGGTATATTGTGTTTCTATCCAATATTTATACCCAAAAAACATTTGTACAGGAAATAAAATAGTGATTAAAAATTACAGTCTTTGAATATTGGTCTTTGATTAGTCCCCTGCTGCCCTATCTCGTATGTTTCAGTAAAATACAGTACATCTTGCTGTTTTATTTCACTGTTCGTGGCCCATGCAAAATCCTATCTTCCAGCTGCCCAGCATAAATAAAGAGCAAGTCAGAAAAATCAGAAAGACACCAACAGATTAGTCTGGGTTTGGGAGTTTGCCTGTTATTGCTAAATTATATAATCTTATTTACAATTATTTTAGATGTTGTTATTATTTGTACACATTGTGATTGTTTCCACAAAATTCTAGAGGCAATGCTCGTCAGAGAGCTGCAACAGTACCCCTGCTCTGGTGTGAGTGCAGTGAGCAGCTCGGCTTCTATGGCCTGAGGCAGCGACTTCTGAAATTATGTCACTCCATTGGTGAGTAGGACATGGATAACCAGGTTTGCTGGAGCTTCATTATTACACTTTAAAAAATGGCATTTGCCCTAACAAATTTTGTACGAACCAAAAAGAGAAGTATTATTTTATCACAAACAAGGTAGAGTAGGACAGGAACACAGGTCACTGGACATCCCGCTGAGATGCACAGAAATTAAAGGAACCATTGCAGCTCCAGGTGTGTGACATTAAATTAACACAAGGGGCTAGGACAGTAAGGTGTCTGCTCACAGAAACTGCACAGAAACTGTCTGACCAGTGCTCAGATTCACAGTGCCCCTGTCAAAGGACAGGTGTTCTGGGAAGAGCGGTTCCCAGGGGCTTGCTGACCAGCTAGTCCAGGCAAATCAGTGTGCTCCAGGTTCAGAAAAAAACTCTACAAAAATTGTTCATTCAGGCAATGAACAATTGAGGCAAACTGCTGACATCAACCCCCAGAGCCTTGCCCCCAAGCAGCTGCATGTGCCAAAACATGTACACAATTACATAACACACACAAGTTAGGACATGAAAACGTGTTTGCTACATTTAAATATTGCCTCTAAAGTTACCTGATAAAGCAGAATGAAGAGTTGCAGGAGCTTTCATTGCCAATAGTCTCTGATAGTACCTGGTCATTTTCCAGGCGCAAAGGTTACCACACAGCTCCAGACCTGTCGTTGTTGAACTTGAAAGTAACAGAATGGCACTACTCTTTAAAACTCATGCTTACTTCTGCCACGCTCATACCTCACGCAGGAGTGGGGACTTTCTGTCACAGGGACAATCACATCTTTTTATTTATTTATTTGTTTGTTTGTTTATTTATTTACTTAAATAATTAAAGATTTCTGCCTCCTCCCCGCCACCGCCTGTGAACCCAAAGAAAAACATATAGTCATCCACCTGGATATTAACCTTCATCAGGTGATGAAAGGAGACAAGAGACAGAGACCCACATCAGAGCACCGGACTGAAATCCCAAGGTCCAAATCAGGAGCAGAAGGAGAGAGAGCACGAGCAAGGAACTCAGGACCCGCGAGGGGTGCACCCACATACTGAGACAATGGGAATGTTCTATCAGGAACTCACCAAGGCCAGCTGGACTGGGTCTGAAAAAGCATGGGATAAAACCGGACTCGCTGAACATAGCGGACAATGAGGGCTGCTGAGAAGTCAAGAACAATGGCACTGGGTTTTGATCCTGCTGCACGTACTAGCTTTGTGGGAGCCTAGGCAGTTTGGATGCTCACCTTACTAGACCTGGAAGGAAGTGGGAGGTCCTTGGACTTCCCACAGGGCAGGGAACCCTGACTGCTCTTCATGCTGATGAGGGAGGGGGACCTGATTGGGGGACAATCACATCTTTAGAGCTCTGTTCTAATTCTTACACGGATATTGGGCACAACCAGGGCATTTTCCATTGGGATTAAATGGTGAAAATTCCCATTTCTCTGGATTTGGGCTCCTTTCCTGCCCTACTGTTCCCCACGATGGCTGAGAGAGATTCTTGTGTCTCATCTGACATGTTTAACTCCCTCCTCATCTTACTTTCCAGACACCCCTACTACATCCAACCTTGGGCCAAGAAAGAAAAACCCCATCTCCCCTCTTTGTACCTATAACTACCCAGCCTAAAGAGCTGATCATGCCACCTACTAGATTTATGCACAAATATTGAATCCTGTCATATCTGATGGGTGTGACAGAAAGTATTTTTCACATACTGACGCATGCTGGCTGCTCCTGTAGCCACCCCTACTTCCTTAACTTGCACACACTTACACCTGGAAGTTCCAGGTAACTCAGGGTGCACTTCCTTACGGGTCAAGCAGCTCTGTGAACCATTATTAGGCAGGCTACAACCCTGTCTAGTATGTCCTCACCCTTTTTTTCTGATAAGCACACAGTTTTGCGTACACAGCCAGGAAAACACACCAAGAGCTGCACAAGAGATTTGATCTCCCAGACCGTCATTGGCATAGTCAAGGCACAGGAAATCGCTGGGTTCTCAGTGTTAAGGTGCAAGTGAATACTGAACATGTCTGCATCTGTCACTGCAGATTGAAGATCTAAATGCATGGTAGGGGTGGTTGGGAAGCCTAGGCCTTTATTTATAACCACGGTCTGGCCTCTCCTCCTCCTGCTCCGTCCCCTTCCCTTTGGATCAAAGGGAGAATTCCAAGCAAACCGAAAAAAACAATGGTAAATGTTTGCATTGCTGAAATTCACACTGGTGCCATGGGTGGATTTAAAGTGGACTGGGCTCTATATACAAAATAGAAAGATGGTTTCCAAATGAAAATATGTAAAAAACATACTGGGGGATGATGCTTCAGAGACGCAGTCTGGTTAGTTGTAAAATGACTTTAAATTAGGCTTTAAAAAGGATTGCTAAATCTTGACACATATATGAGCAGCTTATTATCATGCAATTGTGCAGTAGTCGCTTGATCTAGTTACTGATTCGTCACATATGAATAAATGATTAATTACCAGAAAGGCTAGAACAGAGGGGAGAGCAGAGAGAGGCGAGAGCTGAAGCTCGCCCTGCAAGAGGGGCTTAAACACGTTTATTGCCCTTTAAGTGCATTTCATTAAGGCCAATTAAGGACTTTCATGTCTTATTAGAAAAATGAAGTAGATTTATGATGTTTTCGTAGGTTGTAAATGCTGGGGCTAGCAGATACAAAACCGAGCCGAAATGTGGTAGTTAAGAGCTAAGAAAATATATACAAATGCTCAGAGAAAGCAAATATTTAATGACGGTTCAACATGAAGGCAATCTTTAAATAAAAGAAAGGATATAATTTTTATTTCCTCTCGTCTATCACTATAAACTCAGGAATGTTTGCAAGAGGAGGGTTTTTCTATATAGTTCAGGAACCTACTTTGAGGTATGAAGAGAAAACTGAAGCCAACCTTTAAATGTCCTCACAGCCCTCCAGTCTCCGTCAAAAGCCAGCACACAGACCATAGAAACACACGCTCAATCACAGGGAGAAATATGCTCTTTAGAGAGAGGAAGGAGAAGTCAATCCAGCCCTGGTAGACTTGTTAATAAATCCATAGCAAGAAAATTCACGGGTGAGCATGACAGCCGTGAACCTCCCTCTCCGCTCTCCCCATCTCCTTGAATGGTGGCAGAGTGTCTGTCACACATCCTCGACCTCCTTGATCCCGTTTCAAGGAAAAGTACTAGGGATCACCCTGCCCATATGATTCTGACTGTGGGGTCCAGTCTCTTACTTACAGCCATTCCTTTACTCTTCACACATACACATTCCTGCAGTTTTGTCGAACACAAGAGCACTCGTTTGCAGACATCTGGTGACGCACACATTTACCTGCACATCACAGTGTGCAACTGTTTATCAGCTGTCGTTTTGGACAACTTAAAGCTATGAGAAACTTCTTCAAGAAAGTATCAGCTGAAGAGGCACAGCCACAACTCCTTAAGCTCAGGTTTCTCCTGCTATCAAAAGGGAACATAGCGAGTGAGTAGATCACGTATTGTCAATTTTTTTATTCAAAAGATGTGTTATGCAACACAGGAAAAATGCCCGAACTCACAGCAGCTCTGTAGCGCACACATGACTATTAAACAAACGTTCCATCTTGCTTGTCGGAAACTTATTTACTGTCACAAAAAGACTGAATTTGGAATTTCATGTTTATGTTTTCTGCTGAGTACCTTTAAAATGGTGTTAGCAACAGATCCAGCGCAGGGAAGCAGATTGACCAGTTTCTCCAGAGAAGACGAAAAGGTGCAATAGTGTTTAGGAAGGTAAAAGTTGGGTCAACCAAAGAGAAGTTCTGCAGCTTCATTGTTGCCAAATGCGAAGGAAAAGCACACAAACCAGTAGACAAAATACTAATTTCAACATCCTCAGTGTGACTCTACTTTGTTCTCTGGATTTGATTTTCCAAATAATGGTCTGGACAGAGATCTAACGCAGTCAGCCTTGGGTCTGCCCAGACACTGCAAAGGATGTTTCTGAACTGAGGTGGGATGAGCATCTGTCCTTACTGACTTATCCCCACAGCAGAAGTGTTATAAACGAACACATTGCATTGGCAGCTGCACGGAAAACAGGCAGCCTTTGAGTTCATATCTAACCTCACTTCAAGGTGCCTTACTGGGCACACGGGTGGCAGCCACTCATGTCCGTGCCCCCTTCTCTAGAATGCTGAAATGGCCACAGTCACACATTCTAAAATGCTAAGTGAAATGTCTATAATTGGGCTTGTTATTTTTCCATATCCACAGATGCCCCTTGGTTTTGATTTTCACAGCCTACAATGTAAACCAGGCTAGTGAGCTCATTACCAGGGAGCTGTTCCTTTAAAAGGAAGGCTGCCTGGTGGAAGCTTCTCAAGCTCAGGACTGGATAGACAGCTGTCTTGTCGGGCACAGTAGATTATTTTTGGAAGAACTTCTGGTAAAAATGGAAACGAGAGGAGATGCGGAGCTTCGGGGTCTCCAAAGACTCCTCGGATGCACGTTTCCTGCCTCAAAGGAATTTGCAGCCAGCACTAGTGTAGATGAGACCTAACAGACCTGTGCATTAGGACACAGCCTGAACACTGCAACTCACACCCCAAGAATGTCTACAAACAATGCCACCTGAGATTATCCAGTGAAAATAATGCTTTATCAGAACTAGCCAATGACTTATACTTAAACAGTCCATCAAAACATGAATAAGACTTGTAAACGATTCATTGGTAATTCCTCTTAGATCCAACTCAAGGGGAAAACAAGTCTGAATTAGCAACTGGAGCAAAATGGGGTTTTACTATTTGTGAGAGAGTTGGTTTCTGTTTGGTGGTAGACCTAAATCTGCTGGCTCCACACACAGTCAGGATGATGAGAAAAGGAAGGACTCAGCCAGGCCAGGGGAGCTTGGTGGTTTCTGGGATGCTCATCTGTCAGCCTCACTGTGGTGGACTGTCACAGGGCATGCATCAGATGGGGTGTGGCAGTGCCATCCCTGGGGTATCCAGTTTTGAAATAGAGGGTTCACTTTGAGGAAATGGATATCAGTACTGGTAATACTCAGGTATTTCAAAATAACTAGCAGTTCTCTGAGGTGGGAAGCTAAAAGCCAAGGTCACAGACTTCCAATTTTCAGACTGTGCTGTGTTGCTAGATTTTAAAAATCGGTAAGAAAAAAAGGTTTCGTTCATCCATTTGTCCGTTTGTTTCTGCAGTAAGCACTTAACCTAGGCCTCTACACCCAAGACCCATCTTCACCATAGGAAATAGTAAAAACTCAGGATATTTTTTCCAGGTCCCCCAGCTTCCTCAGAAAATTGGAATTTTCTAGAATAGCGAACACACCCACATGGCAGTGATTGGCTATATGGAATACATACTCTCTCAAGTGCCCAACTCCCTTCCTGAGCCTGTTACTCATCTTTGTCTCCTGACCCTGTTACCCCATCATGTCTGCCTCCTAACCCTGCTACCCCATCTCTACCTCCTGACCCTGTTACCCCATCTCTGCCTCCTGACCCTGCTACCCCATCTCCACCTCCTGACCCTGTTACCCCATCTCCGCCTCCTAACCCTGCTACCCCATCTCTGCCTCCTGACCTTGCTACCCCATCACCTCTGCCTCCTGACCCTGGTACCCCATCATTTTTGCCTCCTGACCCTGCCACCCCATCACCTCTGCCTCCTGACCCTGTTACCCCATCTCCACCTCCCATCCATCTAGCTCTGACTTATAGCCTCTTAGTCCTTTCTTCACATTCCTGAGCATTTTTGTACAACTCATTTCAGAGAATTATTAACTAGAAAGAAAGGACAAATGGAATATACTGTATTTGGAAACTTTGAGTCACTTAAAAATTGATTATACCATAATATTCCATATATTTGCCCATTACATATTTAATCCATGTACCAGAGCTTAGAAAACTGGCTCACAGATGTGATAAATCCTGCCACTTTCTGATTTTATAAAGAAAGTTCTATTGGAACACAGTCACGTCCATTTATTTCCAGATGATTTGTGACTGTTTGCTCATTGCAATCCTAAAAGACCACATGGTCTGAAAGGCATGACATTTGCATCCTGGCCCTTGCAGGCACCTGTACTAGCCCCTCCCTGCACTTAAGATTTACAGATGAGCTGGAGAAGGCCACGAAATTTCATCCGGTGATGATTCCTCCTCCCACTGAGCTTTGGTTCTGCTAACGTGTGCATGAGTTGGTGACAGCTTATTTCCAAGGGGAAATGGTGACCAGAGACCTAAATATTTAGTGAACTACTTCTCCAGTATGTATACCCTATACATTTATTTTGTCAGACACCTTTAAGAAATACTTTTTTTTTTTTTGAGGAATGATATGTGAGGCTGTATTTCAGTTTAATTTTTCTAAAACAATCAGTCTAGGCAGATAAACTTGAGGTCTGCCCTATACTTCATTGAATAGACTTCTAGGTACCACACACTGAAACCTACTGAATCCCAAGAATCTCAGGGACATTTTTTTTTTACTTTCTTAGAAGTAAAAAGGACCAAACAATGAGATTAAAACTGGAGGTCTCTATGTTGGTGGGTGCTTTTCTTCTTGGCAGACTATAGAAAATCCTAATGCTAGCAAGCATCTGTTTAGATTTTTATTCTGTGCAATATCCTAAGCCATGTATTTGTCCTTTAACACTCAGAGTGACCCCATAAAATTGGTTGTTCTCCTCCAATTTTATAGATGAGCAAAATGGAAGCTTAAAGAAGTGGAGGAATGTATTTGACCTTGTGAAATAAGAAACAGCAAGACTGAGACCAGCCTCCTGCTCTGCATGAGACCAGCCTTTGAGATTTGTGGAGCTGGAGAGATTGTCATTGGGGCAAATTACTTTTCCAGTTTACAGAAATTAAGAAAAACAATGTGAAAAAAAATCAACTTGATGAGATGACAGATTTGGGATTTGGGTATAAGATGTTCAAATCCTAATAGGTCATTTAGACACCACTGCAGGAGCAAAGCTCCTTCTACCAGCTCTAGTCCACCTCATCATTCCTTTAGCACGCGTGAGTGAGTGTGTGTGTGTGTGTGTGTCTGTGTGAGTGGGGGGGAGTTGGTTTTGTGTGTGTGTAACTCAAAATATTTCTTCTCATTAAGGAAAAGAAAGATTTGTAGCTGAAACAAACACAAGCTTTTGTGTGGAAACACAAGCATTTGTGTTTTATTGTACATCTTCTTGAAACCAGAAGAGTGCTCCTGTGCTGTTGCTAACAATGGCTGGAAAACTCTGTGGACAGCAAAGGCACACATCTGAGCAGACACCCAGCGAGGAATTGTCATAAAGGAACATTCCTCATAATCAAGGATAATTCAAAAGGGAAACAGTGACCAAACATCTATGAGAGCAACAGAAGCCTAATCCTGAGCCCAGCTCTGCAGACGGGCAAAGGCTGCTGCAAAGCCAGGGCAGATGCCAGGGATGGGGCCAGCCACAAACCGAACAGAAGTCCAGTCCAGAGCTTGGCATCTGGGTTCTTCAGCTGCCAGCCTTGCCTCATGAGTAGCCCCAGTGTCTGGCGCCTGTGCAGAGAACAACAAGAGGAAGAGGCTACAGAGGTCCATGTTCTGTCCTGCCAGCAACAGGAGACGGCCGTGCCAAGCGAAGACTGCAGCGCCTCGCCACTGCCAATGTGCCTTGGAACGGCACAGATATTTTCTAAAGGGACAGCAGAATTCCTGCAAAAAGGGAAGACTGGATCCAACACAGAGAACCATTCCTCCCATTTTCCTTTCATTTTAAAATGAATGAGAATACCACTATTCTCATCCACGATCTTTCCTTTTCACAAGCCTAACATGGCCGTTTCTGTTTCACCCCCACATCCCCTAGCCTCACTTTGATACCAGCCCAACAGTTCATTTCATACGCGATTACCAAACTTTTGGTTTGGGTTGCTCCTCACCCCCTCCAACTTCAACATTATTATTATTTGCCTTTATCCTGTTTCCAGAAGGCATCACCAATAGAATAAGCAAAGTACATTGAGGGTGCAGAGAGTAGGAGAGAGGCTGAAATGCCAACTGGTAATGAAGTTAGTGAGCTGCAGCAGCCCTGGGGGTCGCATTCAAAAACATTCAGAGTTCTCTTTGTAAGGAATCTTCCTGCAGTTCTCCAACTAGGAAAAAAATGTGAAGAAAGTTGGCAAAGCAAGGCCTAAATACCAAGATATTTGTTCTTGTTTGTTTGTTTGTTTGTTTGGCTTACTGGGTTTTGGTAGTGCTAAAGATTAAACACAGGGTTTCGTGAGTGCTGGTTGACCTCTGTGGCGGTGAGCACAGCCGAGCTCTCAAGGACACTATCACAAGGGAAACTGAAGGTCTCTTTTTCATTCTTGGTCTCATTAACAAAATCATTTTAAAGCAGGCTCAAAAAGCAGCTCAAGGACCGTTGTAGTGGACTGGGAAATAAAATCAAGAAGACAGGCAAACCCTTAATTTCAGCAGTTTCAAGGTAGAGGGCAAGGGAGAAGAGGAAGAGAGAAGGGCATGTCTTTTGACTTAGGGGCCAGGAAAACAGGCAGGCTAAGAGACGGAGGTCAGCAAGCAGCTGAAGGAAGGAAGGCATGGACTTCAGAGAGAAAGGGGGGAAGCTCAAAGAGTCAGAGAAACCATGCTGAGGTTTCTGGTCAGTATCTGAAAATGACATAGAAAGGGGGAAAAGTAAAAGTTACTTTTAAAAAAATTAGAACTCAGGAAAGCAAGCAAACTTCAGAGTAAGCCGCTGGTGGAAGAGGGGCTTCTATAAGCATAAGCAGGCAGTCTAATTAAAGACATAATTCCTCCTCCCGTCTTCCTGACATGTTTCCAGGTCAATCTACTTCCCTGTGGAATGGAGTCTGGCCAGGTGATTGACAGGCCTAGCTGGATTAACTCTTAAGAGGAGACAATTCTATGTAATGCCCTAATCTGGTGGTTCTCACCCTTCCTAATGCTGTGACCCTTTAAACAGTTTCTTGTGTTGTGGTGACCCCAACCAGAGCATTAGTTTTGTTGCTACTTCCTAACTGTAATTTTGCTACTGCTATGAATTGTAACACAAATATCTCTGTTTTTGGATGGCTTTAGGTGACTGTAGACCCAATGGGGTTGAGACCCACATGGTGAGAACCACTGTTCCAGTCTTCGAAGTAGATCAGAATGCCACATCTCTACCCAAAACCAGAGCTCACACTCTATTCTTTCAAACAGAAAAAAGAAGTTGTTTCTTGATGGACTTCAACAAAGTCCAACACCTTCACTTTTCCTATGGAAGTGCAGTTATGAAACTTCTGTTCTAGTGTTATGGGAAGATGGGAGGTAGGACCCAAACTTGACCAAGAAGCCCATCCTCAATGGCCTCCAAGCAACTAATCCCTAAGCAACACTTTGAAACATCAGAAATCCTTTGTCCTTTCACCTGTGATGAAGAAAGGGGAAAGTAATCTCAGAGGCATATCTAGAGAGCCCTCATTGACAGGGGTCCTCTGAGTGCTTAGATTTGTCAACGGGGCAAACACGAACACAGCAGAGTTTCAGTAAGAAATATATAGTGAGCATCATAATCATGTCACGTAGCTGTAGGACTTAGATGGTGAGTTTAAGACATTATGTGCAAAGCCTCAGTGTAAAACTGGAAGTCGCTTTATTAGCTACTGTAACTGGGTCCTCGTTATCCTACCTAAAATCCAGATTAGTAAAGATGAACACTGTTTTAAAAATCTTCATAATTCTTAACCTCTTCTGTTTTAGCATAATTTTACATAATTATTTGAGAATAAACAAGATATATTGTTAACCATGAATACACTGCTCTTTCCCACTACAGCCCCAACACTACACCCTACTTCTGAACCTCATTTTTCAGTCCCTTCCGTCACAGTGCCCATGCTGTGGGCACTCAGGAATGTTGTAGAGGCTTAGCTTCAGTAAATGAAGGACTTCTTTCGGAGAACTTTCTTTTTCTCCAGTTCCTCCCTGGTGAAAAATCTCCATCACATCACTCAGCATTTGTCTACGCCGCCTTATGATGTAATAGTTCTCATCTAAGTATGACTTACACAGTGTGAAATCCTTGGAGGAAGACATCAGAACTTCCAGTTTTATTGTCCATAAAATCTGCCTGAACCTGAGCCCTTGATAACAGCTTGAAATCTTAGAAATGATTGTTTGTCAAAATACAGTTTATCTAGACCTAGAATTTATTTCTGTATGTATTATTAAAAAATAAAATTTTTTGAGGAGGCAAATTTTATACCACTGTCAAAACCAGTATTTTTTGGTGTGACTATTATCTGTGGAATGCCAAATGTATAGAAGAAGCATAGGGGGAACTCTATGTAAAAGAGTAATTTATATCTAATGCAATAAGCACATGGCCAACTCTTGTGACTTGGTCCCGTGTACTCACTATGGAGAAAATGACCATTAGTTTGACCCCTTAGGTTGGATATCATCTTGGCCTCTGAACTAAGCCCCAATTATGACTTCATAGATCATTTATGAGATTAGTTTTTAGTCTTTTGTTTATTTTTTATTGTGTGTATGCATGTGCATGCACACACCACAGCGTGTGTAGAGATCAAAACACAATGTGATGGAGTTTTCAAGGGATTGATTCTCTTCTTCCACCATACTGAGTCCAGAGATTTGAACCCAGGTCATCAAGCTTGCCAGCAAGCCCCTTTTCCCACTGAGCCATCTCACCAGCCCTCACAAGACACACTAAGACCATGGAAACAGGCTCTGAGTAAAGATGCTGCTGGTACTCTGCAGATGGTCCCCAGAGCTCGGTCCTGTGGAAAGCACACTTCACCATCAAGAAAAACAATCAAGGATTTGACACTAACTTCTCTTTCAATGCATATATTTTGTCTGTGCCTCTTAAATGTTCAAGGGGAGTTTTATTTCTCTCCTTCTTTTCCTTTAATAACAATACTATATTAAAAGTTGAGGCCAGTCTGCAAATTTCAGAGCTACCAGTTGGATCAAAGAGAATGAAATGGACACCAACAGAAATTGATTTAAGGACTTTCAGCAAGACAACAGAAAGAAAATGTGTTCAAAAAATATTGAATATCAACGCCATTTCGTGTCAGATGTCAGCATGTCAAAAATAACTGTGTTTCATTGCTCTGTAGAAATAAAATCTTTCTATGTTTCTTCATAGATGCATATATTACATGTAGAGCAAGCCTCCCAAAATATGCCTTCTTAAAAATGACATTTTCTCACCTAGAATAATTTGAGTTCTTGGAATTAAAAAATTTGAACATTGTTAAGTGTCCACAGGAAAATACAGTCAATTGCTAGGCTCAAAGGAGTTGTGTAATCGGAGAAGAGTTCTATCTCTTCTTTTCTTATGTCAGTCATTTCCTAAGCCCATCTTTAACCCTAACCCACTGCCTGACTGAGATGCCTCGTTTACAACAGCAAAGAAAAGACATCCTTTTAAGTGCACACCACACACACACTAAGGCACCACCATGCTTGATGCAGCCCTTTATTCTTTGACAAGACACTGTTGAGGTTAAGTAGTCACAGCAAATTAGCAACTCAAAGGGCCAATTTTGGAAACGCCTTTGAAGCAGCCAAAGCAGGATGCTGCATCCTATGCACAGGTCCCCTCTCTGCCCCACTCAGTCTTTCCGCTGAGTTTTCTAGTGAACCATAGCAATAACAATTCATCCTCACACTTTCATACTTTTGTCAAGAAAACAAAATGGACCTTTAGTAAAGAAAAAGTTGACTTGCTTTTCCACCTGGCCTAGTAGAGACTTTAGCTTTCTATATGTACTGGTAAATCAACTTCAGGAAAGGTAAGGAAGTTTACACCTCTGCCAAAAATTAATACATATTGTAATGGAAAAATAGCACCCACAATTTTATCCATGTTAGTGATGGACTGGCTTCCACTGTTCAGTCATTTTAAATCTACACATGCAGAAGGGGAAACTTGTGAATCTTCCACTTCTCAATTCCCTGCTTGTCCTCTGGCTGCTAGCAATGTTCTAGCAGCAGATGATGACTTCAGAGGGAAAGAAGACCAATAGAGATAAACCACATGAAAAACTTAAGGTGGCAATTCCTCAATCAGGTATGTTTATCATTAAGTTTCCCAGAGGGCACGTATGTCACAGACAGTCACTGAAAGGAACAGTTCTCCCACTGAACCTCCTGAAGTGCTGGGGACATGTCAGAGATTGTGTGAGGTTGAAATGTTGAAGGTCCAGAGTCAAATTATGTCATCCCCATAAAGAACAATTCTTGCCTATATCTATATCCAGCCTAATATCCTTGGGACTTACAGGTAAAACCTTTTAAGACGTATTTCCTTAACAGTCTTCTCTAACCAAAAGGCTAAGAGAGTTGTCATACAGCATCTGAAGCTCACAGCTGAGATTTCCCCACTTTCCTTTAACCTACTGTGGTGGTTTGAATAGGAATGACCTCCACAGACCCATGTGTTTGAAGGTTTGGCTCTTAGGGAGTAGTACTATTAAGAGGTGTGGTCTTGTTGGAGTAGGCGTGGCCTTTCTGAGGAAGTGTGTCAGTGTAGGTGGGGGCACACTTTGACAGTTGAGAAGCTCAAGTCACTTCTCTCCCTGCTGCCTGTGCACCAATGCAGAACTCTCAGTTCCTTCTCCAGCACGATGTCTACCTACATGTTGCCATGATGATGATGCATTAAGTTCTGAACTGTAAGCCAGCCCCGATTAAATATTTTCCTTTATAGGAATTGCTATGACCATGGAGTCTCTTCACAGCAATAAAACCCTAACTAAGACACCCACTTATCTGATGTTCCTATCAGTGGATTTGGAAAGTGCTGTAATTTATGACTTTCTTTGTTCTGTGTCTGTAAGAACATCGTCACACTGTTACCAGTTGGAACATGGAATTTAGAGGAACTCAAATCTGTGTTCCCTGCCATGGTCAGGTTTTTGGCTTCAGGATAAACTTCCCTTTGAGTTGAGAGCTATGCTCATGTATCTACAGAGAACATTATTTTTAGGACAATGCCCACTCCAGAAACTGATGTTTTAAAATATAATCTTTTGTTGGTTTTCAGATACTTGCTCTGTGATATTAAAGAGAGAATCTCTCCATCCAGCTGAATGTTTACTGCGTGTCTATTCATGCAGATTTGGGTGAAGATAAGAATAAAAGAAGGAAGAGGAAAGGTAGAAAGAAGTTGCAAAAATGCCATGTTTTGTTTGTAAAACTTGATCTGAGAACCCAGACACAAGCCGTTCCCAGTTATATACACAAAATACAGAACATTTAGGACCAATCTGAAATTAATTAGTGAGAGCTTTCAAGCTACCGGGCTGAGCAGCCAGGGAGAAGTTGGACATTGCGTCAACTTGCTTTGTGCTGCTTTTCTAGAAAATCCCTTTTACTGAAACACAAAAGGCAAAATATATTCATATAGATATAATGGAAGCCAGAAGTTAGAGTTAGTCTCATAGCAAGAGCTCAAGCAAAGATGAGAGTAGAAACAATTACCCAAAGAAAGCCCTCTATCATGGGAAAAGTTAGACAGACCAGAGGCAAGAATCCCAGGGCAGAGTATGCAAGAGCATGTCTGATGACAGATCAACATGCATTGTTTGGTCTCAGAAACTGAGAAAATGTTTCCCCTCTAAACAGTTTTTAATATTATAAAAGGCATACATTAGGAAATTAACCACTAATCATTTTCAATTTATAGTTGTAAAAAGAAAGCATTAACAGGAGTGTGTTGAGAACATTGTATAGACATCTGGCGAAGATTGTGTCTCCCTGTGACCCATGAAGAAGAGTTGGGATGAGAGACTAGACTGTCACACAGTGGAGAATGAGCTTCAGAGTCACAAAGCTGTGGTAGGACACCTGAGCATTAGAGGAAATCCTGCCCTGACCCTGTATGATACAGAGGGATGGAACCAGACACCAGCTTGAGACAGAGCAACTGTTGGAAATTAAGCTTCTTTGAGGGCCTAAAAATGGAAAACAACAATAAGCAATGAGCATAAATGTATGATTTACCAGAGCTCCAGAAAGACAACCTGAGACGGCATTTGTGGAGAGAGGAGGACCAGACACTGGCAAGATGCCAGTGAAGTGTACAAAGAAGGGCAGTTATCTCAGAGGGCTTCTTATTCCTGTGCTAAAGCCATCTGAATGGAAGCACTCTGGAGAAAAAAGAGTTCATTTGATTTACTCCCAGCCACAACCAATCATTGAAGAAAGGGCAGGAAATCAAGTAGAAACAGTACAAAAACACAGCTTGCTAGTTCACTCCCTGGTCTTATGCTCAGATAGCTTTAACAGATCAGCTCACTTGCCTAGGGATGGTGTCCCCATAGTGCTGAGACCTTCTGTATCAAGACAACCCTTCACAGGCATTACCACAGACAAAGGTGGTCTGGGGAAGTCCCTTACTTGAGACTCAGATGATTCAGGACTAAATTAAATTGATGCTGAAGCTAAGATAGTAGCCCCACCCTTGGTGACTCATGGGATCTGAGAATAAAGTCAATAATATCAAGGAAAAAGTTAGAAAAATGCATGATGAAACCAGCAATATGAGTAAACCATTCATCAAAATGGAAGAAAAGTCCAGCTAAGAAATGGAGATTGTGAAAGAAAAAAAAGTAGAAAAGCCAGAAATAAAAAGTTCACTGAGTTAAACACAAAGTACAAAGAAACCCATCAACCAAGCAGAAGAAAAAATATTAAAGATGTATGACAAATACCACAGTGAGACATGAATTAAAAAATTAAATAGAGTGATCACAATGTCTGAGAACTCTGACAGCCTACAGGCCAACCCTAAGAATCTACAAGCTAGGAAGAGAAGCCAAGATAGAAAATAAAGGCACAGAGAGCTTATTCAATAAAATTATAACAAAAAAGCCTCAAATCTAAAGACATAAATGGATGTACAAACACAAGGCATTTAGAATCTCCAAATGGACATGGCCAGAGAAGAGAATCTCTATGACACAGTCTAATTGCCATGTCAGGAGCAAGAAAGGAGAACACTGAAAGCTACAAGGAGAAGATGACTTAGGTATAAGAACAAGCACAGTACCAAACCTCCCATCAGCAATCCTGAAAACCAAGAAACCATGTAGTGATACACCCTGAAGATAAACTGCTAGCAATTAGGAGTGCTATATACAGATGAGTTATCATTTAAAATTGACCAAGAAATAAGGACATTTCAAAGCAAGCACAAACTAACACAGTCTGTGATCATCAAGCCAGCAAATGTAGAAGATTCTTAAAAGAATAACCCACACACAAGAGGATGACAGTCTCAGTGATGAGAGAACAAGTAAGACCACATTTCATGAGAAAGATAAATGAACAAACAAGATTTAGGAGGCAATTCGTCGAGTCCAAAACAGTAAATACAACACTCCAAACAATGAGGAAAATGATAAAAATAATGGGAATTAATAAACATTTCCATAAAAATCTCAGATATAAATAGTCTCAAATCACCAACAAAGAGATATAGACCAGCTCAATGCATTAAAACACTAAATCCAAGTATTCCTTACCTCTAAGAAACACACACTCACTAGTAAAGACAGCTAGAGACTGATAGTCTAAGGGTGGAAGTCAATCTTTCAAGCAAGCAGCAACCCAAAACAGTGTGATATAAGTATACTCATATCTGATAAAGTAGGTTGAATTCCTAAATTGGTCAAGAGAGATAAAGCAATGTCATTTTAATAAAGAAAACAATCCATTAAAAGACATAGCAATTATAAATACATATGCACTGAGTCTATGGATTCCCCATTTCTTAAAACAAACAATAATGGGCACAAAAAGTCAAACAGGTCCTTATATGACAATATGAAGCAACTTTAACACCCCCATTTTTACCTTTAGCTAGGTCATACAAACTAAAAATCAAGGGGGAAATGCAGAGTTAAAATACACCACAGATCAAATGGACCTTACAAATATTATCCAACAAACATGGAATACAAATTATTTCAACAGCCCATAAAATAAACCACATTTTAGATTGCAATGCAAAAAATCTCAACAAATACAAAATATTGAAGCATTTTCTCCTGTCTTACTATGTCATATTGGAATAAAGCTAGCAATTGATAGTAAGAGAAACTTCGAAAATTATGCAAATACTTAGAAATTGAACAATAGAAACTGTAATAACTAACTATAGAGTAACTAAAGAAATATAAAACCTCCTAGATTCAAATGAATATGAAAATACAACTTACTAGAACCTTTGAGACACAAAAAAGGTGAAAAAGAAAAGCTTACACCTATGAGGACTAACACGTAAAACCCAGAACGACCTCAAATACTTTGCCCTAATGATACAATTCAATGTTTTAGGAAGATGAGAATAACTCAGACCTGAAATCAGCAGATGGCAAGAAAAAATAGCAATCAAAGTAGAAATTAATGAAATCGAAACTAAAAGAATCAATCAAACAAAACATTGGTTCTTTGAAAAACTAAATAAGGTTACAAAGCCCTAACCAAACTAATCAAAAGGAAAGAGAAGGTGCAAACTAACAAAGTTATCAATGAAAAGAGGAATAGTATAGACTCCTGTGAAATACAGACTCATTTAGGAGTAACTTTAGAACTTATATTCTAGCACACTGAAATCCAGAAGAAAGAGATAAATCCCCCAGCATATAAAACTTACTAAAACTAACTTAAAGGGTATAAACAACTTAAAACAACAAGATTAAAGTAACAATAACTTCCCCCAAGATAAAAACTTAAAAGCAGACAATCTCATTGCCAGCTCTTCTAAGATTTTACTACACATGTGGATCAGGTTTCCCAGTGTCCTGGGTATTCTGTTTGCTCTGTAGTGATGGCTCTTGTTCCATCTCTTCCTGATCCCTCCCTCAGTCCCAGTTATTGACTGTTGGACTGCTCTAGTTCCTGTCCTTGGACCTCTCCTTGGGTTTTAATATTACTTCTAGCCAGTCAGTCCTGTTATCAATCCCTTCCCATACTAAAGTCCACCTGCCTGTCATCTGTGCACCTGCTTCACCAATGGTCTATGACAGAAGATGGAAGAGACCCTATTCTTGCTGCTTTTGCCATCAATTATGCTTCTCATTCTTATAATCCAAGCCTATTTTGTTTGTAAATCTTGCGGTTCAATGTTAAAGTATTTCTAGACTCCAATAACTCCTTTTCTCCTTCATTGTGACCACTTTTTCCATTATACAAATGACCTTTTATAATGCCCTATAATTTATTTACATGGTATGCTTATTATTTATATAACTGCCTACATCTTTAGACTGCAAGTTCCATACGGCAAAAGTCTTGTTAATTTCATTATATATCTTAAATTTCTACAATGATGTCTGGCTTGTAGCAGGTATTTAGTAAACACTGTTCTAACTAATTTTTGATAGGTGTATATTGAATACTTAAAACTCCTAGGCCTTGGACGTGCATGAATAAATCATGCCTCTGTTCACACTGAGTTTATTCTATCTTAAAGAGGGAGGGAAAATTAACAAACTAAGAAAAAGATGTCTCTAGTACCCTGAAAAGACAACCGGGGCGATGTGAAAGTCATGGAGAGATGACTTTAGGTAGGACAGTCTAAGAAGTCTTCTTCAGGCATGGCACAGCATTTCAGGCAAGGAGGTGAGAGCAATAAAAGATCCCAGGCAAGAAACCTTGATTAATTTAAGGGAAGGAAAGAAAGCATGGCTGATGGAAGTTGCTTTGGAAGGGTAGTTGAATGAGTGTGCATGGCCAGATGACACAGGCCTTGTATGCTGTGGGAAGGTGCTTCAATTCTACCCTGTGTGGGACAATCTGATTGAAAATCTAGAAAACAGCTTGAGAAAGGAAAGGACTGAATCTAGAAATTAATTAAGGATATACTGCAAGATGACAGACTTTTACTTTGGGATGATATGGTATGTTAGACATTAGAGGGAAGACATGATCCGCCTCAAGAAGAATTTCCACTGGGCCCATTGTAGTAAACATGCATTCAAGTCCAATGATGGCCTCACTTAAGAAGAAAAAAAGGGAAAAATCATTAAGACAAAAATAATTAAGTGGGACTTGAACTTAGAACAGTAAAGAAATTTGGAAGCCAGAACTGTCCTGACAATGGAAGTTGGAGCAGGGTCCGACAGTTGCAGCAGGTGTGCTCACTCTCTGCATGAAAGCCAGACCACATGCCTGCATGATGTGGCTGGACTGAGATCAGAACCCCATGGAATAGTGGGACCTTTGATGAGGCCAAGGAAGCATGATCCTGACTCTCCCTAGTAGAAGGGGTGAGGAAAGAAGAACCATTTACCTGTCCCAAAGGGAGGCGTTACAGAGCACTAACTCCATCTAACTGTAAGAGTCACTCCCAGATAAATATAGTCTTCCTAAAGCTTACAACAAAATACTCTCAAAAGAATATAATAAAGTAAAAAACAAAAAATAAAAAGACCAATACATTTAGAAATATTGAAAGAAAGTTGTAAAATGACAAAAGAGAGTATCATAGAATTAACCTAAAGAAATGAGGAACTACTTTCAAAGACTAAAATAGAGGTCAGAGTCTTGGTGAAGACACTCATTCCAGGTGCTCTAGTGGGTATTAAAGGTTAATCAGCAACAAAAACGAAATACAATCTCTAGACTCACAAAAAATGATAGAAAAGGAAAAATTCAAATGCAATGAGAAGGAGTCAAAATTAGGGGGAAATTGAAAACGTTTCAGAGTCGAGTTAGCCTATATAATAAAAACAATATAGACATGTGAGGTGTGTAGTAACAATACAGACATGTGAGGTGTGTAGTAACAATACAGACATGTGAGGTGTGTAGTAACAGTGCAGGCATGTGAGGTGTGTAGTAACAATACAGACATATGAGGTGTGTAGTTACAATACAGACCTACGAGGTGTCTAGTAACAATACAGACATATGAAGTATGTAGTAACAATACAGACCTATGAGGTGTCTAGTAACAATACAGACATGTGAAGTATGTAGTAACAGTGCAGACATGTGAGGTGTGTAGTAACAATACAGAGCTGTGAGGTGTGTAGTAACAATACAGACATGTGAAGTATGTAGTAACAGTGCAGACATGTGAGGTGTGTAGTAACAATACAGAGCTGTGAGGTGTGTAGTAACAATACAGACATGTGAAGTACGTAGTAACAATACAGACATGTGAAGTGTGTAGTAATAATGCAGACATATGAAGTGTGTAGTAACAATACAGACAAATGAGGTATTTAGAGTATTAATTGTGGATCAGAGGACTGTACACCAAATGTTTGCTTCTGTTGTCTCTAGTTTGGCTCTATGATTTTTCACAAAAGAAACACCTATGTGCACAGAAAATAAAAAGTGAAAAATAAATATAGACAGAAAGTTAATCCAGGTAGAGTTCAACCAAACAAATAATAGCCATATTAATACCAAATTACATAATCTTGAAAGCAATACATTTGAAAATATATGTAACTTTTACCAAAAAAGGAAAAGCAATTCTAAAGCTCATTGTACCAAATAAAGTAACTTCAAAATACACAGCATTACAAGAATAATAAGCAAATCCACCATTTGAATAGGATATATAATGTAGTCACTTTAGTAATTAAAAAGCAAAACTTAGTAAACATAGAGATTTTACTTTTAAAATGACACACACATATACATACACATATATATAATCTGCTCTAAGTGATTAGAAATTAATATTGTCCCAAACTCAACCATTTATAGAAAATGACCAAATACTGATCACAAAGCACCAATGATTTTCAAAGAAATAGACCCTCAGACATCCCATCTGCATCCACTAAAGTACAATTTCATCAATAACAAACAATACAACTTTTTAAAACTTATGTCTTCACATTTAAAATGAACTTCTCTGAACTGCTCAGAAATCAAAAAAATATTAGATTGTAAACTGTAAAATATAATTAAATGAAATGCATAGCTAATTTTAAAGTTTATAATAGAAAAGTAGAAATGTCGAAATTTAATATTATACACATTTTATATCACAAGCATCCAAATTAGAAGTATTTTTTAATTAAGAGAATAAGCAGTTACAGGAAATTTTTAATATAAATTTATTATTAAGAATGAATTTTATGGTTTGTAATGGGTATAGCGGGTAAGGACACTTATTGTGACATATGATAGATGTTCTTCCTGATGCCCACATGATATAAAGAGAGAATTGACTCTGCAAGGTGTCCTCTGGCCTCCATACGTGAGCCACGTATGTGCATGCCCACAAAGCACATAATAAACAAGTAAGTACAATTATAAGAAAGTAGAATTATAAAGTCATAATAATTTTTTTATTTTTCAAGATGGGGTCTCTCTGTGTAGCCCTGGCTGTCTTAGAACTTGCTTTGTAGCCCAGGTTGGCCTGGAACTCGGAGAACCACCTGCCTCTGCCTCCACCTTCCGAGTGCTGGGATTAACGGTGCGAGCCACCACAATCAAGCAGTAATTATTAATTTAAGTGGAATACAAAAGAAAAAACAAAAAGAAAGTTTTTAAAGACTAGTAAAATAGATAAATTTCTGATAAGATTGGTCAGAAAAGTACAGGTAATTAATAAATGAAAATAAGTTTATAAAGTCATCTACAGGAAGTAAATTGAGATAACCTGAACAATGCTAAACCAGCAATTCAAAACTTAAATGAAATAAAAAAAACCTTCTATTAAATACACAGAGAGTCCAAAAAAGGAAACATATCTCAACTCATTTTTCTGAAAGTATAAACGTATAATCATAATATTGAAACCATTTAAGATGCTGAAAGAAAGGAAAACACAATCCAATCTCACTCAAAAATACATATGCTAACTTTCGAACAAAATATTAACAAACCAAATCCAAATTCATAGTTTTTAATGTAACACATCTTGAACAAGTCAGAGTCTTTCCAGTAATACAAACAAGAATTATCTTTAAAAATCAGAAAAAAACATTATGGTGATTATAGTAAGGTAAGAATATATTAAGTATCCGTTAATTTAAAAAGGTCACAAGCTTAGACGTGAAGTGGAGAATTTATAGTAGTTAATATACGATGATTTTTAATGCGGGAAACTCAAGTCGATATACAAACAGATTTCTTTGTTTTTTTACAATTTCAATTGACCCATGAAAGTTTTACATATTTATAGGACGCTGTTATTTCATGATACATGTGAATAATGCGTAACGATCAAATCAGAGTAATTAGCACTACCAGCATCTTAAACATTTATCATTTCTTACAAATTATTTTAAAGCAAGATTTAGTCAAGCTACAACCTTAATATTCAAAAGCTAATTACATTTGGATAAGCCAGCAACAAACATAAAATGCAATTTTAAAGGCCATGTATATAATGAAATGTATATCTCAGATTTTATTGAAAATAATACAGTACAATTGAGTTCACAGAAATGTGGATAAACCAGACAGACTACGTAAAGATCACAGCTGGGGCTGAGACCATTATCCTATTCTTTACATATTTGTATGCCTGAAAAATTTAACAATAAAATACTTTTAAGATACTTTCCACCAGGTAACTGGATGGTGGTGGCACACATCTTTAATCCCTCGGGAGGGAAAGACGGGCGAATCTCTGTGAGTTCAAGGCCAACCTGGTCTACAGAGAGAGTTACAGGAGAGCCAGGGCTACAAAGAGAAACTCTGTCCAAAAATAATAATAATAATAATAATAATCTCCCGCTACAAATAAATGAGCTAATTTTTTATGTCCTGGAGTGAGAAAAATCTTCTTATTTACCAACAAATAACAAAAATGTGCAAATTTGAAACAAACAAAAAACCCAGAAAACTTACCATAATGCTAAAACACCAGGTCAAAGTGGGAAGGAAGAATCTGAGCTTACCTCAGGCGAGGGGCAGGTCTAGCAGAAGAGTTCCCAGCAGCTAAGCGATACTAGTCTGAGCATAAAAACAAACACAGGAGCCGGGCAGTGGTGGCGCACGCCTTTAATCCCAGCACTCGGGAGGCAGAGGCAGGCGGATCTCTGGGAGTTCGAACTGGTCTACAAGAGCTAGTTCCAGGACAGGCTCCAAAACCACAGAGAAACCCTGTCTCGAAAAAACAAAAACAAAAACAAAACAAAAAACAAACAAACAAAACAAAAAACAAAAAACAAAAAAAAACAGGCCGTTGACAGGAATGAAACTGTCTAGTTGTACCTAGGATAAAAGATGGACTGTGCCTGCCCTGAAGATCCAAACCTCTGGGGAAAGCCGGATCCTGACATGATCCACGAAGAAGGTGTGTCAGTAACTTCTACAGTTCTAACACAAGTAGGTGACGGAAATAACTGGCGGCGGTCTGTCTTTGGCTCATGGTTTCAATGGGATCTCAGGCCAATGTAGAGCGGAAGGCCTGGCGGAGTTCCCTGCAGGAAGATGGATGGTAAAATGGAGTTGCTTCGCGGTGATAAGCAGGAATGGGGGTGAACAAACTGGAGAAGACCCATGGCTAGTGGCCTCACACCAGAAGGTTCCAGAACCTCCCCAACAGAACCAACACTGTCAGGGGGAGTTCCACAGGGGACTACGGGAAATGAGTAGTCTCCTAGACCATGGTGAGAATGCAAGAATATGGAAACAAATTTAGATATATTTAGCAAGAACTTGCGATTATCTGTGATTTGGCAGTGCAAATTTTATGCCTGGGAGTTACTCATTGTAGCGCTGTTGCTCCACATAGCAAGGTCAAAAAAAAAAAAAACAACCAAATACACAAACTCAGGACGGGGTAAGCCAATTGCACAACACAAGAAAATTGGTCTGTACAAAGCATTACACTTTAAGAATGAATGGGCCTAACTATTGTCACATGGTTATCTCCAGTTAGGTATTGCTAAACAACAAGAAAAGCAACTTAGAAACATGGTTTACTGTATTAATCTCCACGGCTTTACTGCTTTTTATGACCTGTAGCATCAATGTGCAGAAGAGAAGTTAAAATGAGATTTATACAGGTTCCAGTATTGAAATTAACAACAAATTTAAAATGTATCCCTTACACGATAAATGAGATAAGAGGATGGAAAGACAGAAATGGAGGCTGAGCTTCAGGGTCGACTTCGCAACCTTGGAAATTAAAAAATAAATTAAACCAAACAGGGTAATGAGTGTTAAAAAGAAACCGAGACAGCTTTATCTCTCTGCCATATGTCTTCTCACCAGCAAGAGCCAGCACTTAGAATTGGACTGAAAATCCAGACTCCAGCATCAACTACCAGAGCAGAGCAAGCCCCTTAGGACACTACAATCACTGTGTCGGGTGAGACAGTCTATGGCCGGGCCATCTTACAGTGGAATGCATGCATTGTGGAATTTCAGTCACGTCACAGCAATGAAGAGCTAGCACAACATAGAACGGGACAATTATTTGGCAGTGGTCTAAGTCAGACAATACCATCAAAGGCTTTACAGCCTGTACGTCCAGGTTCTAAAACCGTTTCCTGAGGAAATGTGACTCTGTGATTAAGAGCAATTGTTGTTCTTACAGAGGGCCCCAGCTCACTGCCCAGCACACCACGTAGTGACTCACGGCCATCCCTAACTCCAGTGCTAGAGGATCCAAAACGCCCTCTGGTTCCATGGACACCAGGCACACAAGTAGTGGGCAGACAAACCATTCATACACATAAAATAAAATGAATATTCATTTTTAATTGCTTTGTTTGCTGAGATAAAATGTTAGGGTGGGTTGCATTTTTTTCCAGAGAACATGCCTAAATTTTCATGAGTCCCTTCAAGAAAAAAAAAAAATCTGTATTTCAAAGATTTCTTCTCTGCTGCTGATCTTGCAGAAGAAAATGCACTATTACATATGAAGATTGTCAACGTTTTTGATAGCTCAGTGGGAAAACTCAAGATTCTAGGCATGGTAGCACTAGACCTGTACACAACTGTTTTCACCATTTAAAAATGTGATTGCTCATAAAGACAAACCAGTGTGCAGCCCAGGGGCTGTCCTGGCCTTTGCATCAGCCACAGGTCTGTGCATGCCATTTTGGAACATGGATAAATTTCTTATTTTAGAAAGTAGATATCTAGTGTTTAGCTTTCCACATACTTAAGATGAAAAGGTTTTGGGTTTTTTCTTTTTTTCAAAAACTACCATCTATTTTGTGAGTTTTACTAGTTATCTTTTATTTAGCAAATTATAAACTTATATACATTTTTACAATTTATATGTAGAGTGTGGCAAAATTGCACAGATTCCTATATTTTATTTTTATTTTTTTTAATATTTATTTATTTATTTATTTATTATACAACATTCCTTCCAATGTATGCCTGCAGGCCAGAAGAGGGCACCAGATCTCATTATAGATGACTGTGAGCCACCATGTGGTTGCTGGGAATTGAACTCAGGACCTCTGGAAGAGCAGTCAGTGTTCTAAACCTCTGAGCCATCTCTCCAGCCCCGATTCCTATATTTTAAATGGGAAATTGTGCCTCTCTATATGGTTAATTGTTTATCATCTGGCAGTTTTTAAAACTATACAAACTATTAAATAAATTCAAGGAAGTTATAAGATATAAAAATCACAAAAAACTACATTGCTATATTCAAATAACAAACTAATAGAACTCAGAAATCCCAAATAGATATAAGAAGACAAAATAAAAACACAATCAGAAATGAAAACTTTCTCACGGACAGCAGGAAACTGAGGAAAGAAATGGACGTGTTCATGAAAGAGGGGTGACTTTCTAGTGCCCACATAGCTCAAAGCGATCTACAGACTCGGTGCAAACCCTATCAGAATACCAAGGTCAGCTCACATGACTAAAACCACTCACACATTCAAATACCCCTGAATAGTCAAAGCCATTAAATGGCTTTTTCCTGAGATAGAAAGGAAGGAAAAGAGGAGCGTTACACCACCCGATTCCATAGGGCTCAAACAGCATGCTATTATCACAGAGAGACACATAAACCAAAGGAACAAAACAGGAGCTGAAGGTAAAACCAAGCATCCATAGCCAGTGGTTTAAAATGGCATTAGCATTTACGGTCTAATTTCTTGAGTTCTTTGTATATTTTGGATATCAGACCTTTGTCAGTTGCGGGGTTGGTGAAGATCTTCTCCCAGTCAGTGGGTTGCCTTTCTGTCTTAGTGACAGTGTCCTTTGCTTTACAGAAGCTTCTCAGTCTCAGGAGGTCCCATTTATTCAATGATGTCCTTAGTGTCTGTGCTGCTGGGGTTATACGTAGGAAGTGTTCTCTTGTGCCCATGTGTTGTAGAGTACTTCCCACTTTCTCTTCTATCAGGTTCAGTGTGTTTGGACTGATATTGAGGTCTTTAATCCATTTGGACTTGAGTTTTGTGCATGGTGATAGATATGGATCTATTTTCATTCTTCTACAGATTGACTTCCAGTTTTGCCAGCACAATTTGTTGAAGATGCTCTCTTTTTTCCATTGTATACTTTTAGCTCCTTTATCGAAAATCAGGTGTTCATAGGTTTGTGGGCTAAAGTCAGGGTCTTCTATTCTATTCCATTGGTCGACTTCTCTGTTTTTATGCCAGTACCAAGCCGTTTTCAGTACTGTAGCTCTGTAATAGAGTTTGAAGAACTGAAGAACAATGGCAATGGGTTCTTGATCCTATTGCACGTAATGGCTTTGTGGGAGCCCAGGTAGTTTGGATGCTCACCTTAATAGACCTGGATGGAGGTGGGTGGTCCTTGGACCTCCCACAGGGCAGAGAAACCTGCTTGCTCTTTGGGCTGAGGAGGAAGGAAGACTTGATTGGGGGAGGGGGAGGGAATGGGAGGTGGTGGCGGGGAAAAGGCAGAAATCTTTAATAATTAAATAAATTAATTAATAAAAAAAATAAAAAAATAAAATGGCATTAGCACCAAGTGGAGAAAGAACAGTCTTTTCCAATACACAGGAAAATTGAGTATCTAAATGCAGAAGAATGAAGCTAAGCCAATACTTCTCATCAGTTACAAAATTAACCTACCAAAGGCCTAGGTGTAATCTGAATCTATGGAACAGCTTGGAGAAAACCCAGGGAGATGAACTCGGTGCAGTGGAATGGACAGAGACGATTTTGGAGACACAGGAAACTGAGGCAGAAACAATCAAATGGAATCACACCAAACCAAATGCATCTGAAGATCAAGGAAATAATGCACAAAGTAGATAAACAACCTATCAAATGAAGGAAAATATTTGCCAGCTATAAATTTGACAAAGGTTAATTTCAAAATTTATACAACGCTCCAAAGGTACAAAACAAAAACTACAGCAAGTAAATAAACTGAAATCATTCTGATAAGCAAACAATAAATCCAAGTTAGTGAACACTTCCTTTAATTATTTTAACATTTTATGTGTGTGTCTCTGTGTGTGTGTCTGTGTATCTGTGTGTCTGTGTATCTGTGTGTGTATGTGTCTGTGTATATGTCTGTGTCTCTGTGTGTGTGTCTGTGTGTGTGTCTATATGTATGTGTCTGTGTGTATGTCTGTGTCTCTGTGTGTGTATCTCTGTGTGTGTCTATATGTATGTGTCTGTGGTATGTCTGTGTCTCTGTGTGTGTGTCTCTGTGTGTGTGTCTATATGTATGTGTCTGTATGTATGTGTCTGTGTGTTTGTGTGTATCTATGTGTATGTGTGTATGTCTGTATGTATGTGTCTCTGTGTGTGTGTCTATGTTTGTGTGTGTGTCTGTGTGTGTGTCTCTGTGTCTCTGTGTGTTTGTGTATGTCTATGTGTATGTGTGTATGTCTGTATGTATGTGTCTCTCTGTGTGTGTCTGTGTGTGTTATGTGCCACTGTGTACTCATGTGTGGAAGTCAGAGGACATGCTTGTGTCAGTTCTTTGCGCCATGTGCAGTCTGGGGATTGAACTCAGGTTATCAGGCTTGGCAACAAGTGCCCTTATCCACAAGGGAACCTTGCCAGCCCAAGGAGACATCTCTCAAGAGAAGTCATACAAATGACCAAGCAGTGTTTGAAATGAATACTTGGTATCAACAACCACGAGGGAAATGCAAATCAAAACTTAATGAGACATTACCTCACTGCGGTTAGAAGGGCTGTTATCAAAAAGACAAAAGCTGACAAGAGGTAGCTAGTATATAGAGGGTACTCACGTTCATAGCATTAGTGGAAATAGAGTTTGATATAGGTATTACGGATAATCATATGGGGAGATCCTTAAAATGTCAAACATAGAACTGCTTTATGACCCAGCATTGATGTACATATACAAAAAAAATCTAAAATGGTTTCTCCATGACGAAATGATATTTGGGGAGATAAATGTGTTGAACCTGATCTAGACAGAACACAATATATACATGTATCAAACCATTGTATAACTCGTTAATAGTAAAAACATATGCTTTTATATGCCACTTAAGTCACTTTTTAATATTATTAAAATGATGAAAATTAAATAAAGCATAAGCAAGGATCATTCAAACTAAAGAACAGAGAGAGGAAGGAAAGGGAGGGGAGAGTGAAGGCCGGCAGCCCAGAAGAAGGCAGTGCTGGGAAGTGGAGCATCTGGATTTCACCGTTCCTCCCTAAGCCACCCTGTTTGGTACCTTCTCTCTACAGTCCCTCAGCTTGACTGGATCCTTTAAAATGAAGAGTAAAGAAAGCACTTAGCGCATGCCCTGGGTTAGGGCTTGTTTCCCACGAGTGTCTCTCAAGGGTTTTTCTCTTTTGTTTGTTCCCCAGGGTCCTCAACAAACTTCCTACCTCTTTCACTCTTTTCAGGCCAGGAATCCCCAATGAAGCAAGCCCAAGGACCCCCTACCCAGAGTAATGTATTTAAATGCAAAAAATAAAAATGTGTGGGGTTTAAAAGAAGCCAGCTGCCCTGGAATACAGTTCTATCCCAAACCTCCCTGAGACAGCTGCCCCCACTCCTGGCAAGGAAATGAAAATCAAGAAAGGTGGCCACTGACCAGGGTACAGAGATTCAGATGCCTCTCCCGGATAGAGGAATAAACAAACTCAAAAAACTTGATTTGAAAGTGAAGTGGCTGATTGTCTATTTCCCGATAAAGTGCTGTAATCAAAAATACTCAGTGTTGTACTTCAACAGAGTGTTTCATTTATCAAATGTTTCCCGAACATCCAATCCATTCCTTAATTTCTGTTTACTCTTCATCCCCCCCCCCATGCACCCCTGCTTTATTCCAGTCTTGGATCTAGGTCTTCGATGTTGACAAAGGATTTGACATATCCTGTCTCACTGCACAAGATTCCGCTAACCCCCTATTAAGGAAGCAAACAGTACTAGAAAGGATCTGATGCAGTCATTCTCTGTGTGAACAGTAACTGACATTAGGAGCTTTGAAGATTGCTTGATTGCATGCCTAATCACTCATGGTAATTCGTCTGCTGGGCTTGATGTGGGGGAACACTTTTGGGCGTGCCCAATCTGACACCGGTCACAACTGCTGTCACGTAGAAAGTACCCAACATACAACCACATGCTCACATGCATTGGGGTCTGTCAGCGTCTCCCCATTTGAAGGAAAAGGGTTTAAAAGAGCTCCAGACACCAGAGACAGAAATACCTGAATGTCCATTTTCTCTTCTCAGTTAACACACACACACACACACACGCACAAAAAAAAAATAACAAAAACAAAAATATGCTTCCCTCCCCCAAAGAATTCGATCAAGTACTTATACCATATAGTAGGTTTCAGACAAAACTAGAGTGTTCCTTGTACCACAAATATCAAGTATAGATACAAAACCTTATCCTTCCAAAAGAAGATTCAAATTCCACCCCCTTTACCTGGTACCCTCTCCCCCTTTATATCTCAGGATGGAAAGAGGAATCAAAATTAAAAACTATTGGATCCTTTCTTTGGACTGCTAACACAATAAGCCTGCGCTGTAAACTGAATCGCCAGCGTCTGCTGCTCTCTTTTCTGTATTACTTCATGGATATTAGAAGCCTGAGGGATACTGGAATATGAATAAAGAATTTTTTAAATCAACTGGGTTTTTTTTTCTTGGTTCTGTTTCTAAAAATAATGCAGTTTGCAAAAACAGAAGGTTTGGTTTATACCACAAACAAAATTGTTACATTCTGAATGGGTTGTAAGTACCTGATTCTTTGCCTTTTTACTCATCCCTGAAAAAAAAATCTGCAAATCCATTTGCTAACCAGCTGTACCTCTGTGCGAAACAGATAACAACCTGTGCGAGCCAGGGTTTGCTGTGACTCGGTGCTGATAGGCCTGAATCTCACAGCTTTTTTTAAATGCTAATGACAAGAAACATTTTCGAAGCCAAAACGCTCTTGTAGATCTGTCTCCCTCTATTATGACTGATATTTGCTTGTAAGTACATAGAACACTTGTTCCCTGTCCCTTATCTGCGGCGTTGCAGCATGCTGACCTACATACCGCTCAGCACAATGCCATGCACAAACATCTTCTATATAATTTTTCATTTTCGACTTAAAAACAGTAGAGGCAAAATAGGATTGCTGCAACTCTAACAAAGAGATGGCATTATTTCCAAATAAAAATGTGCATTTTTCCAAAGAATTTATTTGTCTAGCAGCATGGAGTTCAGACACAGCGTTACGGGGAAAGGGGTGTTGGACTGCGATTAGAACGGAGACTTCAGGAGAAAAACAAAACCTATCTTTTCCACTACTCAAAAATAAGAAAATTAACTTATTTCTCACTACAATTAAAAGTTCCGTTTTTCTGAACCACGTTTTTACAGTGTCACAAACTGTGACAGATATAAAGATGTTGAATATTTACAATAGCAAAGGGGTGAGGTGAGAAAGACTATCCCTGCGGGGACGGAAGACAGCCATCCACTTCCACACCCCCCACCCCGCTTTCAGAACATTCCAAGACACACTATCTATATATATTTTTAATTCCTTGCTACTATGCCTGCCACTTGGGCAGTCCTCTCTACCACTGACAGGATATTGGGGTTTCCAGCAGAGCTATTCATAGCTGCAGACAGACCTTTAGCTACATCTAGCCTTCTTAATGCAAGACCTTTACAATTGCAAATACCGCCAAGCCGCTTGAAAAGGAAGACTGAATTTCTGGTGGAGACTTAAGGAGACCAGTGGAGGCTCCAGCGAGGGCAAAGGGCCAGCAGGGTGACTGGCCAGACTGAACACCTTTCTCTGACTCAGAGCACAGGTGGAAGGTTGCAGTGCAGGGCCTTCTTCCACCCTGCAAGCCAGGGGTGGCTTAGCATGCCCTTTAGTTTAATTTTTAATACTCTGCTGTCTGTGTTTCAGGTCTGAGGTGACAAAAACAACAGGAAAATCCCGAACTATGAGAAAAGTGCCTTGGATTGTGGCCGAAATGACTTCGTTCCTTGCACTTTAAGGAACTTATTTTGTTGCCTAATTATTCTGAGGAGTCCTGGGTAAGAACGCTGCCACAGACACTTGACCAGCACTGTCAGATATTCCCAGTAAGGATGAATTCTACTTCTGGAACCTTACTTCATGACTCTCTAGAAGCGACTTCTTACAAAGTATTGCAACCATTTAAGTCTGACCAACTAGAAATCTCTTTTCCCAAAACCCAGACCAAAAATAAAATAAAATTTCAGATATTCTTCAGCTTTACAGTTATTCTGCTTAGTTAATTGCACCAGTTAAATGTATCCATCAGCTGCCAGATCACCACTCAGTCGTGAGCAGCATTAGCCTAGCATTTCAGGATTCCGTGGGGGCACAATGGAGCATCATCTCCGCTGTGGACTAGCTCTATGACTCCTGGCAAGTCTCCTGACCTCTCCGAACTTTCTTGTCCGGGGCCTGGAGTAGTTGAGCAGCAAGAGCAAAGGCCTGCAACGGCTGCCTGTCCTCTTCTTTGGGGACCACTGCTGATCTTTGTTGGTGAGGTGCTTGTCCTTTGGATCTGTCAGTCAGCGTTCTCACACACACCTTGAGTGATGGCCAGCCTCCCAGCCTCCCTGCACATTGCTTTCCGCTCCCACTTGACCTCTGTCCGCCTCACTTATTAATGGTTCGTGCCAATGCAATTTCCAGAAAGCATGTTATTATTAGCTTTTCTGGAGTTTCAATCCAGCAAAAAAACATACAGATACTTGAGAAACAACTCTGAATAGATTTAGGAACTTAGCAAGGGTGGTTCTTATTTACCTGAGAAGCCTAAGTCCATTTAAAGTTAACTTCTGATTTTCTTATATTTATGTCATACAGAAGCACATTTCTGGTCCCTGAGAAATCTTCCCAAAACCCAAGTGAACTATTAATTCTGTTTGGGTCAAAGCATAAAATGTTCGTGTGTATGGTAGTCACAATTTTTTTTTTTTTTTTTTTTTTTTTTTTTGGTTTTTCGAGACAGGGTTTCTCTGTGGTTTTGGAGCCTGTCCTGGAACTAGCTCTGTAGACCAGGCTGGTCTCGAACTCACAGAGATCCACCTGCCTCTGCCTCCCGAGTGCTGGGATTAAAGGCGTGCGCCACCATCGCCCGGCTGGTAGTCACAATTTGCCAATTACTCTAAACTCCTTTCAAACTCGGCCCTGTCTTTTCTTTACCTTTATTCTCTGTGGTTTTATAGAGCAATTCTCTGCATCTTTCTTTGTTTTATCTTAAATGCAAGGGAAACATAGGTGGTTTTATGAAGCCGCAGCTCCTAGTAAATAGCATCAAATTAACATTATAATTTCCATAGATTAAGCAATCTTTACTTTGTAATACTTTTTTAAAAATTTGGATTAAAAACATGAGACAAACACATTCTAAGTCCTTTCCTGGAATTTTTATTTATAAAATGTACCCAGACAAGATCCTACTTCCTTCTCATCACGGTTGCTTTTCACTAAACAGCTTGCTGCTGAATTCAGTTGGAGACCCTGCTAGACACCATAAGTAAAGCCATTTTTATAGTTATTATTGCTGCCTGGGAAAGCCGAGAAGATGACAGTAAGATGAATTCACCCACTCAGAACACACAGATTATGAGCACAAGCTTGGGCTGGAATTTGGAGGGCTTATAGGGAAGGGTGAATTCTAAGTGCTGTGCTCTGGCCTCGGGCTTCCGCAGACTGCTAACCATGCACACATCCTAACACCGCGATGGAGTCGAGTAATTAAAGACAACCCCTAAGTCCAAACTGGTACTTCGTTAGAGGATGATTTGTTAAAGAGATTCAAAGGCAGTCCGCAAGTTGTAAATAAAACAGACAACTGATTTTTATCTGGTCTTAACCAAATTCACTTACTTATTCATTTACTTAACATTTCTTGAGTTCTTACCATGTACCAAAAAGCACACTTTTACTAATAAAATTCATGAGAGCAATAAAATGCTCAAGAAAGAAATCACACCGATTTCAAAATGACTTCCATCAGGTTTGCAGACTGGGTGAAATGGGTTAAAATATTAATAACATATTCCAGGCCTAATTTCTAAAACCAAAGAAAAATTAAAAAGAAGTTCCTTCATGTCTCTTCATATGCACTCTGAAAAACAGAAATTCTTCTCTCATTCTCTTATAGGAAGCAGAACATGCAGCCTGTTGCATTCCGCTGCCCCAGCTGCTCCAGTAAGGGCAATCACTATCTGACCCCAGCTTGACACTGAAGTAGGGGACCGAGGACTCCAAAGGCCCCTCTGGGTCAGGCGTTTAACAGGTGCATGGTCAAAGTGTCTGTAAAGGTGAGGTGCTCTGATCCAAGGCTCCTAGTGCAGGTAATTCCTGAGTCCCTGCCACCCACAGCTGATCTCAGGCTGCAGGTAATCCCGGGGTCCCTGCCACCCACCGCTGATCTCGGGCTGCAGGTAATCCCGGGGTCTCTGCCACCCACAGCTGATCTTGGGAAGTTTCATCCCAGGATCCACTCATCAGTAACTAGACTGACCATTGCATTTGCTGGAATACCATCACTCTCTATTGCTGCCCTCAGCATACTACCACACAGACACACACTATACACACATACTACCACACAGACACACACTACACACACATACTACCACACAGACACACACTACACACACATACTACCACACAGACACACACTACACACACATACTACCACACAGACACACACTACACACACATACTACCACACAGACACACATTATACACACATATTACCACACAGACATACACTACACACACATACTACCACACAGACACACACTACACACACATACTACCACATAGACACACACTACACACACATACTACCACACAGACACACACTATACACACATACTACCACACAGACACACACTGATAAACACAAATAAAATGGAAGCAGTCACTTCTCATGGACTTTAGAAAAGCCACCAGTCTGGTGGGTGTGCAATAGTGAGGGATGAGGCCAGAACAATGGAGGGGCTTAAACAATCCTCTCTTCATATGAGTCCTAGAAAGAGGGCAGGCTGCAATCTGTCTACAATCTATTAGCAAGAATGGCAGTCTTTAAATAAAGCTGCGACCTTGAGCTAAAGCACCTTGTCTCAAGGGTCACGTGGTGGCGTCAGCAGTTTGTGGTTTCCTCAGATTCCTCAAGCGCACTAAATAAACCAATGCATATGCCTCGCAGAAAAGTTACTGGTGGAATCGAAGCTGTCACACAATCTCACACTGTCCTTAAGGCAAAGGTGCTCCAGACATCCCTGTATCTTTGAAAATCAATGAGAAAACAGAATGGATCTCAAGCAGGACAGGAGGAATGTCAGAGCTGGGCCTCAGAACAGACTGCACAGCCTACACTGTGCCCATAAAGGCTTGATTCAGGAGCATTGCTTTTCATCCGCCAACATGAAAGTTCTTTCCGCCAGAGGTATGGAACAAAAAGAGACTTTCATTTACAAAACCAAGTTTAATGGTGCTGCATCTGCGGGGCTTTTATTTATGATGCACCTGGTGCTGTGTTTAACCATCTGCGGATCAGTCACCTGCGCCAACACCTAAACTCTCCTGCTCTCTGTATGAACCAGGCCTGGCTCCTACCAGCAACCTAGGTTTCTGTCTGTGGGCTCCAGGAGAGAGACTATGCTTACACTCGGGGCTGCCTCCTGCTTTCGCTTCCCGAAAACCGCCACTTGAAGCTCCGCTCAGAAACCTCTCCACACAAATTTCTACTTGGTGACCCACCCCAACCCCGTGTATGTATAAAGTGCCCCTTGAAGAGGTCTCATGAGCCTAGGAATTCTTTTCATTTGTCTCGGGCTCTTCCTGGTCAAGGCAAGATTGTGGGGTATTTCGTCCAAATTCTGAATTCATTCAGGAGCATTGCCTTCCCCTTTCTCCGTACAACCTGGGCACATAGGTGTGCTTTTCCTTCCTCATTGCCCAACTCACCTGGTTCAGCACGGAAGGAGCATACAGGACTACTAATTCAGAAGCCTGAGGTTCTGGGCTATCCCAGCCATGTTCCACTTGCCGTCTCTTGGGACCCAGCACTAAACTGCTTCCTCTGATACAATACAAATCTATACAAATTGCCAAAGTCCCTCCTAGCCCACGATTCTCTGAACAGAAGCCTAGTTTCTCCTGCCACTTACTTGAATATGGACACTTACTCCTGATGCCCTGAATGCTTAACATCAAAGAGAAGAAACTTCTGAGCTACACAAACCTACAGATCTGAGTTCCAGCCAGTCTGCAGGCCAAAAAGAATGTTCTCGTATGGTTAGATGTCCCTGTTTAGAAAGTTAGCCTAACAAAGACACTCAGTGACCAGATAGGCTCTGATGAGCTGTCCATCAATCTACATTTCTAAAGTTCACAATGGGGATTGGAAATGGCCCATGGTCAATTTTAAATTAATGCAATGATCTTTGGAAACATGAAGTCCTGCGTGAGAATCACTCCTGATTAAAAACACTAATGCTGAAAGAGAAAGCATATTTATTTCTTTACGATTTTCACATTGTTCAAATCCATCTCAGTCTCCCACGCCAGGAAGTCTACTTTAAAAATTAGAATTTGGGCCTAAGATAATTTAGTGAGTAAAGGTGCCATCTGCCAAGCCTGAAAATCTGGGTTTGATCCCCAGAAAATGCATAATAGAAGAAGACAAAACTTCCCTAAGTTTTCCTCTGACCTATACACACACACACACACACACACATATACATACATACATATACACACACATGCACATACACACACATAAATACACACATATCTTGGCACGTATATACACACTCCCCTCTTAAAATATTAACTAAGTAAAAATCATAAAATTGGAATTCTAAATGTGTCTTTTCCTTGCAATTCATCAAGACTACCTGACTTTGTAGCGGCTGCAGCCCCCACAGCTCAGTGCACAGCAGGGCTGAGTTTACCAGGAGAGACTGACTTGCTGGGTGCCCATGCAAACCGGTTGAGAAGGCAGTGTGAATGATGTAGTTTTCAATTCCAGATATGTTTCTCTGTCACCATGGGGCAGCTTACAGCAGAGATGTCTCACACCGTGGCTGGGCTGCCACTCAGTAGACGGGCATTTCCTGCTCAGGTAGGCAGGCCTTGGTCTACACAGTGCAGGCTTCATTCAGTCTATACGGGGCCATGCTTCTCTTTGTTGCTGGAGCTGTTAGCTAGGTTCCAAGTACGCGTGGACCACACTTAGCTGAAGCCTGGGGGGAGGGCAACAAAAAAGAGGTACACAGATGTATAGTTAGTTTTTATGTCCTGTAGGGATCCCCTTGAAACATGTTAAAAATGTCAGTCAAGACATCTGGTCAGCTGCCCTTGTCCATATTGGGGGTTCTGGGCTACTGTTATGCCCCAATATGCTTTGAGCATTGCCAATATGCTTTCTCCACAGAAGCGGCAGTGTGTTCCCTCTGGTTTCTCAGCTCGTCCCCAGTACTAGTGTTTATAGTGTCACGTACTGAGCAGAATGAAAACCCGCACACTCCCGTGTCCTGGCTAATGAAACAGGTCGGACAATCCTTGTGCAATCAGGGATGGAACCGATTGGCTTAGGTTGGGTCCATCTTGCAGACTGCAAAAGATTCAGCTGTCACCAGTGCCATGCGGCAGATGGACAGTTTGCATCCGATTTCCAGTCAGGCGCCAAACCCTTTAGAAGCTTTGGCAGCCCGAGCGCCATCAGGCAGCAGCCTTTGATGGCCTGCAGATGGTTGTGGCAGCCATCTTGCCTCTGCATCCTGAGAGCCCTTGTCTTACTTTCAGGCAGCATTCACTCTGGCCTAGACCCACTGTGTCTTAGAGACAGCGGGGCCACGGATCCAAGAGGTTGTCGCTGTCAGCCAGAACCTGCCAACTCAGCTTCCACTTCTACCGCTTGATGCTAAAAGATTTCCTTTAAAGAGACAGGGACTTTGATCTGATCCCTCTTCCCTCAGACTTCCCACCCTTCCTCGGGTTGCTTAGACAGTAAGCTACTTTTCCCCTGTAGAACATTAGAGTCCTTTGCTGGGTCACATCTACATGGACTTCTGTGTAACTGGTATGAGAAGTTGGATGTGCCTTTAAAGCTAAATAAAATTGGAGCGGGGGGGGGGGGGGTGGGGAGGGGAGAAGCAGGGGTAGGGCTGAAGGAGGGAGTGGGAGGGCTGCTCCCTCTTGCCTGAGACATCCTGAGGCAAAACATGCCTGCTTTCTCCTACCCAGGTCAAAAGTTAACTCACAAACAGTCTTGGACACCCCCCAATTGCCATCCAAATTCTCACCAAGCATCCATTCCAGAGGAATCGGCCTTGACAATTGGAGAATTATAAATTTGGTGTCCATTTTTAAAACCCTTGGAAGGCTGCTGCATCAGGGCCTGACTTGCCCTGAGCCCCAAGTAGAACAAAGCATCATCTTCGTGGTGGGAAAACCTATCTTGTGTCATGAATAGCCCGGAGAAATCTGTCAGAAAGCTGAGCCTGGAGGTCTTCCAAACAGAGCCTCTGCACATTTGGTAGGAGCAGTTAGGAATTCTGACTGGCACTATTAGCTAGAAGTCATGTCATTGCTCTGTGGAAGCCAGGGCAGCTTCCAGGGTCGGAGATCTACTCTCGAATTCTACTGTACCCCACACCCCAAGACAGAACAGAGCAGCTGGAAAATGTGGAGCGTCTGACAAAAACTGACAACAAACTCAGAATCAGTTCAATCATGTGTGATTTCCAACCACTCAAAAGTAGTAGAAATATTTGGTAAAAATATATAGATATAAATTGCCAATTAATGCAAACTGGTTAAAGTCAGTAAATGGAAAAAATAAAAAGTTAATTAGTGCTTTTGGAAGCTTTGTTATATACACATCATTTGCAGGTGCTAAAAAAGTGAAAAATAGCCATTATAATTACCAGGATTCAAGGATTCATCTTTTCCCTGTGTAATTTATTTAGGATTATCAGTTTCCTTGTAGTTATACAAAAGGCCTGTCAAGGTGTTTCCCACGTGTTTGGCTCATGTGCGTTCCAAAAACAAGCCAGAAGGCTGTTGTATTTCACCCAGCACAGGGAGGCTACTCAGGGAAGAAAAAAACTAGGCCACGGTCTACCTGGATCTCTGTTTTGGTTAAATTATCTTACATATGCTTTAATTTTTTTTCTTGTTCTTTGTGTCTTTCTCTCTCCTTCTCTTTTTGTTAAAATACATCTGTGTTTGTAGACTGCCCTGGATTGTATCTAAGTGAGGAGCGGGTGTGCTCACACCTGGTATAGTATATGTAGCTTAACAATACATATCATTACATTATTTACAGCTCATTTTACGTTATTCAGTAGTAAACTGCAAATTAACCCTCCAAGAACCAGGCAGGGAAAATGCCCTGCTAGTATGTGATAGCCAATGAAGGCTTTTCCCCAGAAGAATTGTTAAGAGTACATCCATAACCGTATTCATAAACACGGAAGTGTGTTCATTAGAGCAGGGCCGCCCACCAGAGCCAGCTAATCCCTCTCCCAGGAAATCTGTTTCATAATGATATCCCTTACCACACCGCACTTGTACTTATGCTGATAACACAGGTTGTAAAAGGGACTTAGGACAGGAGGCAATTAATGTGCTGGCTCTTTAACCTCCTTTATTAGAGTACATCAGGCACCAAAGGGACCCAGTGCTATGCTGCGGGTGACACCATTTCATGCCGTCTCAGCCCTGCCTTAGTTCCCAGGCATTCACGTTCCAGTTTGACCTCTTTGGGCACTTATTCAGCTACGGACCAGTAGAGGAGGGAGCTGGTGATGCGGGCACCAATGTGGACACCCCCTGCCCAACTCACACGAATGGAGAGGTAAAAAAAAGAAAAAAATGTGTTGGGCCAAAAGTGAGCATATTATTACCGACCTGAAGTTTTCCAAAAGAGAGCTACAATGTAATTTGAGGTCAGGAAAAAAAATCTTATGCTACTTTGTTACTCAAACATCAGGATGTTTTAAAGAATCCTACAATGTCTCATGGCTCAATAAGCCAGTCTAAACATCATCAGCAATTTAGCTACATTCTATTGGTAATTAACTTCAGAAATTAAGATTTGCAATAGAAAACAAGACATTTTTCTATTCCCTAGGTTTTATTGATATTTTTCCGAAAGAAAAGGAAATACAGCTTTCTTTAAAATACTCATTTCTATTTCAAAGAGACCAACAAACCCAAAGTTTGCTGAGTTTGGCTCTAGACGACAGCCCTTTTTCAGATCCACTGGGCAAAGTATCAAAGACTAGCCTTCCCGACTTCAAACATGTGGTGTGAAATGACATTCAAATCCTAGGGCTGTGGACAGTGGCTCGTAGATAGTGAGGGACTCTCACTTTAATTCCTTCCTTCTCTGTTCTTTTCTACAATCATGGACAAAACGGCCTGTGACTAAATATTATAAAGACTGGTATGGTATAAAGAGATGTGTCTGTGTCCAATCCGCTGGCTCTCTGTGTATTAAGAGTGTAAAAATAACTAATTAGAAGCCAAGGTCTTTTTTCATCAAAACTAGGCACAAACAAGGTGATTTCTTGGAGCTAATTCCTACCCGGGGGATAGTGAAAGGTATTTTGAATGACCAGAGACACTTCCAAAGAGTAAGAACAAATCCCCATATGCCGTGTTCCGACTGCTTGCTCTCTGAGCTGTGGAATGCCCCAGAAGCAATAGTCACACAGTTCTCCGCCTTCCACAAAGAATGGAAATGAGAAAAGGAATCTTCCTCTGAAACCTGCTGAAAATATAGCAGCTACCCGATGCAGAGTGGCGTTACAGACTCCTATTGCAAAGCATTGTTTCAGGCGTGATCCCCATTGCAGAAACTGTACTAATAGAAACCCCACCAATCTGAATTTGAGATATTTCATACAATGCATATCACCTTTCTGCTGCTTGAAACCTTCTGCCAGGTTTTTATTTTTATTTTTTTCTTTCTTTTTAGGAGGTGCTTTGAGAAGACCATACCATGAGAACAATACACAGCTGCTGCTGTATAGAGATATCTAATTGTCAATATTGTAGAAATTCTACAGCTTATTACGTGCATTCAGTCTAATTCTGGGCAAATTGCCAGTCACTTCAGGGACAATCAAGTGAGCCACATCGCACGTGGTACAGCATCACAGCTTTAAGATACCCGGCTGTTTTGCCTCTGGCCAGAGAGTGTTTGTACCAGTGCTACCGAGTGAAGGGGGGTAACTACAGATAAAATAAAATTTGTATTTTTTTTCAAGTGGGCTACATTTCAAGCCCAGATGTTAGTAATGAAAGATTCAATTTAAGGATTTAAATTACAAATAAATAAAGTATGAAACAGATGTGATTTTTAAGGAAGTTCAAATTATCCAGGAAGAAAAATATCTCTGTGCATGACAAAGTAATAGGGATTGTGTTGAAGAGTCTGTTGAAAGCAATCTGCTAAGCGCAATTCACCCTTAGGACAGGATTGCTGCGGAAGGGGAAGGACTGGTGGAGCTTGTCATTAAACAAAAATTGTGTTTAATAAAACTTTATAACCGTGATTAATCCTATGAGGCCCTAAAGGAGTTTGCAGTCTCTGATAAACACATTTTCCTTGTTTGCAATGGTAATGATATTTTGGAGTGAATGGAATAAGAACAAAAAAATTCTAAGGGGATAAAAATGCAGGGTTTGGCAGGTAGCACTAGGCGGAAATTCCAGGGACCCGTAAGAAACACAGACCACCCATTAGAAGGCTACTTTAATAACTGTGACACACGGGCTGTTGAAGGACATCACAGCAGAAACAAAGCTACCGAGCAGGCAGTAAGGGAGCACATCTTTATTTATACAAACTAATAAGGCTTCTTTCTTCCAAGCTGACAATTAGATTTGCCGATCAAAAGGATGACAGTGATTTAAGACATGGTATCTCAGAGTGGGAGATTCTTCCATGAAAACACAACCAGAAGGGTTTGTTCAGAGCTTCACTGCCCAGTAGAGTGGCCATTAGTCATGAGTAGCTATTTAAATTTTAATTTTAATCTATTAAAATGAAATAAAATTAAGGATTACACTTTCCATCGTGTTAGTCACAATTCAGTAACTTAACAGTCATATGCAGCTAGGTGCCTACCATACTGGGTGGACAAACAGAGTACCCCGTCACCACCGACACTTGTGCCGGCCTGCATCATTACAGAGTAATTCAAAGATTAGATTTGGATATCAGGGGGTCTACTTGTTTATCTTTTACCATCCCAACTCTCATCCATGCTAAATGTGTGGACATATACCTACATGTGCTAATGCAGGAATAGGATGATAAAAAAAAAAAACAGCTGTTATAATAAACTTCTTGGACCCCAAAGAAAAACAACCCAGATCTTAACTCTGATGGCCTGAATTCTCACCAGGTGTCAATTATCTTCAACAGGTCACTGAGGGCAAATGTGTCCAGAAATGTGTGTACAACCTTGGAGTCCAGGCATTACATAGGAGTCCCTAACATCAGGAATCAGCCCCCAGATGATCAGAGAGCACAGAATTAAATCGCTTTATAAGAACCTAAAGGTGAGGAGAAGCAAACTTCAAAGCAATGGGCCTTTAATAGAAGAACCAGTTCAGGAAGGGGGGGGGGGAGAAAAAGATTTGTCTTGTAACATGCAAGCTCTTGCCATGGCGACGTGTGGGGTGGAACTCTTGTCTCCCGGGCATCTTCCCCAGTGCCAGCTGAGCACCATAGAAAGGCACCCGGAAGAACAGCACAGCTTCTCTGTGAGCAGGGCATCACCCGTGTGCCACATGAACTCTTCCTGACTCTGTGGAACTGCCAGCAGCCATTTCGCTCGGGTTCTGGCTGTGACAGAGCGGCACTGCCTCCCTGGCATCAGATGGGAAATGTAATTTTATAATACTCAAAAGTCAAAACCTCCAGTATGCGCCAGAGTCATTACTGAGAAACTTTCAGAGCCTTCAAATTGCAAAAGCAGTTACAAAATGCACACATTTTCTCCAGAGTAAAATGGGTATTCATCTGCTTTTTCTCACACATGCCCTCTGATCCCTGTTTATGGAAATGTTTGTTTCATGAGTCATGCATTGTTCTCTGATATTTTAGGGTGAGGCAAATGTTTAAAAAAAAAAAACACTCCCAGGACTTTGAAGCTGTGTGTGTGTTCGGGGGGGAGGGGGAGGGGGGTTAAAGATCATCTAGCCCAAAGGTACGAATTTAGGATCTACAACCCCAAGGTGATTCACGAGTAGATAACAAGAGCCATTTGACTCCTACCAAATATTAGACCTCAGGGGCATTTTTCTGGAAAATGATACATAGCTACTGTCAAATCATCAAAGACCAAAGAAGATGGAGAAGTACTAAGCTAGCCCTTTTTAAATAAGAAAATTAGACCTCAGAGTAACAAAGCAAGCTTACCCTAAAATCCAGATGATTCTATGACTCAACCCAGAAACTCCTCCTCTGCAGCCCCAACTTCTGTAGACTCTGCTACAGCAGACTCCAGACAGCAACTTTCTCCTGGGTGATAGGAAATCCACATACAAAGCCAAATCTGTGACTTGTGAGCCACAAGAGAAGCCCACATGAGGATCCGGGACATAATGGAAGAAGTCAGTTGTGGGAGTGCTGTGTTCCACATTGCTAGTACAGGAATACCCACTTCCCTGGAGAATCCAGTGCTGTTAGGAAAGGTAATATCCTTGTTTTCTCCAAAGCTTAGAACTATTTCAGTTATATGACCCCATCACCAGTTACTTCCTAGAGACATCTTTGTTTTATTTAAAAAAAAAATAAGTCAATGTCTTGTATTCTTCCATATACAATTTGGGATATATATCTAATTATTAGAAAACATGCATGCTAACACTATTGCTCATCGGTGACTTTTTTTCAAAAGTGGGGGGGGGGATTGTCTTCTGATTGAACTTCTTAGCACAATGTCTTTGTATTTATTTCTTCAACATAGTAATGGCCAAATACTCCATGGCAATATTCATGGACTGAGATTTAATCTTGACCCATTCATTCCTTCCATACAAGCTCCATAACCTTAAACAACTCAACTGTCTTTCCCAAATCCAGGTTTTTCATGGATGTACTCTCCCACAAAAGCCAGAGGTCCACATCCAACCAGTGCTAACTTGGTATACTAACCATAGGAAACTAATTCATTCATAATTCCATAATGCTGACTACATACACTATTGGATACTGATAAACTCTTACATAATCTATTATGGCTGGTTTTAATGTCAACCTGCCACAAATTAGAATCACGTGAGTAGGGAGCCTCACCTGAAGTGTCCAGTCACTTCAATTGATGTGGGAGGACCCACCCAGTTGCTGGTGGTACCTTCCCGTAGCACCCCAGACAAGAAGTCTTGTGCAGCCTTGGCCTTCGCTCTTGGTGCTGAGTTGATTTGCTCTGTTGGTACTGCTGCTGATTCTTTCACTGACACCAGAACTAGCACTTTAAGCTTCCATCGTGGACTAGGGACCCACTCGCAACTCTCCGGAAACATTCTGAGTTTCCAGCACCAGACTGGGACTACTGAAGCACCCCACCTTGTGGACGATCAACAGCTGCTGTAGCCTTCCCAGTGAGGGTAATAGTAACTACCCAGTCCTCAGCTCTCCCTTTGGCTCTGTTCTTTCTATTTTAAAACAGTCTTAATCAATTCGTTACTATATACATGCATATATATTCACCCCCGTGGTTCTATTCTTTAGAGAACCCTGATTGATACACTATTACAACTTAATATTAGGGTGATTCTTAAGCAAGTCTCCCAAGTTATGAAATGGTCATTTATAATTAGTAAAAGCGAGATAAACATAATCAAAGCACTGGATGTCATAGAATGTTTCCTTACTTTTAAGTCTATCTTTCTCTGGGGCTGCACCAAGATTTCCACAGTCCACAGAAAGTACAGGGTCACGTTCAAAACCCATCCTCTACTCTAGTCTTCCAGTTGATGCTATCTTGTTATTCAAAAGGTACAAACTTAGGTGAGGTCTACCTCTCTCTGACTTTCACTCCAAAGAGGGGCTGAGTGTTGTTAGTCAAACCCAGAGTAGCCCCTACGGCTACATCAGCGCGCTGAGGGCAGGATGGTCCAACATGGCACGCACAAGCTAATTCTTTCTTTTGTGAGGGTTTGGAATATGTATTTTTTAAATCAAGTAACTACTTCACTGTGTTTACAAGTAAGTTAAATAATATCTACAGGAATCTTTACAGGTCATAGAACAGCATCACCAGTTGGAGCCAGGAAAGTCAACCAATATCATTTTTACTGTCCCTCAGCTAAAGCCAAAAATGCGAACAGTGCCACGTGCTGAGATTTAAAAAAAAAAAATCTGTGAAATGGTCAGCCCTGTTTTGTTACCTACTCTAATGACTGCAATGATCAAGACATAGGAAAGCCCCTCAGAACTCCTGCTGAGTTTTGTGTGTCTCTCTCCCAGCCTCTCGATCCTGTCCTCTAGTTAATGTGGAGGATTTTTCTCTGATACTGGAACTAATCCACCCTTTTTTTATATATATATAACTGGCAGCTTCAGGGCATTGCCAATAGCTACTTGTTCTACTCTTGCCTCCTATACTCTCCTAGGTACTTTTCATCTGGGGCCTACCTTTGTAAGAAATGTTATGCTTCTGAATTCAAAACCTAATTACCCTAGAAGCTTTTGAAATCTTACTATCATGAGGAAGGTGATAGATAATAGATAGATAGATAGATAGATAGATAGATAGATAGATAGATAGATGATTGATACATACATACATACATGATAGATACATAGATACATAGACAGATAGATATGCACAAAGAGATTTGTCTTTGATGATGTGAAATATTAGTCCTTTAAGAACAAGCTTCTTTCTTGGGACAGACAAACTCCTACTGAACAAAGCAATTAACTGGTTCAAGTAAATCTGTCTTAGTTCATAAAGGAGCACAAGTAAACAACAGAAGAAGGAGAAGGAGAAGAAAGAATTGTCTTCTGTGGTTTATAAACCAGCTCTGAGAAACACTCTGTATTAGTTATTTTCTGTTGCTGTGATAGAACAGCATGAGCAGGATAACTTGTAGAAGGATTTATTTGGACTTACAGTTCCAGAGGGTCAGAGTCCATCATGGTAGCAGGTGGGAAACATGACTGCAAGAAGAGCTGGGAGCTCACATTTCAAACCACAAGCAGGAAGAAGAGAGAGCAGACAAAACGACAGGAAGTCTTTAAACTCTTAAAGCCTGCCTCCAGTGACATACTTCCTCCGACAAGGCCACACGTCCCAAATAGTGCCACCAGCTGGGAACCAAATGTTCAGACATCTCATTCAAACCACACGCTCCAAAATTAGCCTTAGCACATTGCAGAAAGTAACAAGTTCTTGGTATTTGAACATTTTTTTTTTTTTTTTTTTTTTTTTTTTTTTTTTTTTTTTTTTTTTTTTTTACTGCTGAAGATTTGTTTAAAACTCTGAATTACAGTCGCCAGGTCCATTTTGTGCATATATCATGATGTCATCAAATGATATGTCCATTATAAAATGGGGGAGATTTGATGGAATCTCTTGAAGATCTTCCTCACTAAAAACAAAACAAAGAAACAAAAAACAAAAACAAACAAAAAACATAAGCACTTAGCTTAGTCTTTTTGATTCTTGGTCAGTAAAAACCATGCAGAGAACCAAGCATGAAGGATCACACCTGTAATCCTATCATTTGCAGAGAGGGGCTGAGGCAGGAGGTTCACAAGTTGAATACAAGTTTGAGTTTCATAGTGAAGGTCTGTCAAAAGAAAAAGCAAGAAAGAAAACAATATAGCATGGTTTAATAGTTAGGGAGTTGTCAGTTGGCTGAACAGCCAAGGAAGATAAAATAAAAAGGAAAGTCTAGGTAAGAACAGAGAGAATAGGTAATTGGAAGTGGCCACAGAGGTTCAAGCCAGAAGTCCTGGGCTGAGGTTTCTTCTGCTCATTGATTCAAAGCATTAACCTCCCCGAGCCCCCTTTCTTCTCTGTGCAGTGGGCATGCTGACTCCGTGAGGCTGTGAGGAACAACTGAGGTAGGGTATAGAAAATATTTTTGTGGAGCTTCTGTAATCAGAAGTAGAAGTACTTGTCATCAAAGCCTGACAACCTAAGTTAGACCCCCAGAACACAAAGAGAGAACCTGTTCCATAAGCTTGTCCTCTGACTGCCACATGTGTGGTGTGGTGTATACACATACACAGTTACATGCAACATGATAATAAAAAAATTAAATTAAAAATGTTTATGAACTAGAAGCAACAGAAAATGTAAAATTTTGTTCATTGATGCTAAACAAACATGAGTAATGTTTGAAGATTTGTGACGATTTGGGGCTGTTGCAGGCTCCACCACACCAACACTGACCTAACAAGAGCTCCTCCTTTGTGCACCTCCTCACTCATCAGCTCCCTGTAGCAACCCACCAAAAAGCACCTGGCCCCCATGAAAAATGAAAAGTGAAAAATGAAAAGAAAGAAAAGAGAAGGGGGCAGGGAATGGAAAGAAGAGAAAGACCATTGTTGGCTAGAGCTAGAAGGATTTCTAATGAACTCAAAAGCAATCTTCTGGAACAACTGTGAGTGGAGGGGTTCAAAAGAGACCCAGGCAGTTGGCTTTAGACACTGTTGATTCCACAATTCAAATAGAGAGCATGATTCCTTTCAAAATTACTTTTGACTTTGAAAATATGATTCTTGAACAAGAAGTGATTTCCAGACTGGGCCAGATGGGCCCCTGGATTTACAAGGGTTATTAACCATAGCTGGATGAACTGAGAAGTTGAGCTTATCAAGGTATAAACAGAAATTGTTTTATTTTTCTAACACTACCACCAACCAAATTCTGACAAACCACCCACTTTAGGCGCAGACTGGTGACAACTTGTACAGTCCACGCAGTTACAAACGTCGCACTCGGCTTGTGGAAAGGTAGTCTTTATTCATGTTCAATCCATTTTCATAGAGTCCTGAGATACTGATCATCTGTAGGGAATACTATCTGCTCTTTTTCTTACACTTCTTTCTGTCTCCTCTGTTCTTCTGTTTATCCTGGGTGGTTTCCCCTTGAACTACTATAACAAACTGACTGTCCTTTTGCTGGCCAAAAGCACTGGGGCTGTTCCTGGGTGAGGTAGCTGATGTGTGTCCTGGGACATGTGTCCTTGTGCCTTAGTGAACCTGTAAGCAAGCTCCACCAACCCCACTAGTGAGAGACTCCTTCCCCTAACCCCTTCATGCCCCTAGCCTATATTCCTACTGATTCTCAGAAAATTCGTTGGGTCCCATTGTCTCTGTTCAGAAGAGGTCTCAAGACAACAAGCATCCTTACTCTCATCAAACCTCTGCACTTCCAAGTATAGGACCAAGAAACAACTCTTCAGGATCACCGAGAAAATAGAAAGTCAAGGTTTGAATGTCATTGGCCCCCATAATGTCAGAGGGAGTGGAACTATTAGAAGATGTGGCTTTGTTGGAGGAAATATGTCACTGTGGAGGCAGGCTTGGAGGTCTCATATATGTTCAAGCCATGCCCAGTATCTCCAACCATTTCCTGTTGCCTGCAAGTCAAGATGGAGGACACTCAGGTCCTTCTCCAGCACCAGGCCTGCCTGCACACCACCAGATCACAGCATGATGACAATGGACTGACCTCTGAGAGTGTTTTCCTTTCCAGATGTTGACGTGGCCATGGTATCTCTTCACAGCAGTGCCCACAAGGGCCATCACACTAACTTCCTTCTGTGTTTCTGCATTTGGGGAGCACTGGGATAACCCACAGCTTCTCAAACAAACAACTGGGATGTATATCCCACTTCATTTGTCTTGCCATAACAACAAAAAGAGAAACAGAGATTGGGTAATTCATAAATACAGAAACCAATTTCTCATACCTCTTGAGGACGTGAGGTCCAGGAGGGTCAGAAGGTTGGAGAAGACTGGATCTTCTAGATGGTGTTGTGATGCTGCCTCCAGGGTGGGGCACTGCTCACATGGCTGCACGCTCTGACAGGCAGAGGTGGCATAAAATAGTTTCTCTACCAGCTCTTTTGTTTTCAAAAATCAGATTTATTTTATTTATATGGGTGTTTTGCTTCCATATATGTATATGTGCCAATATATGTGCCTGGTATACACAGAGGTTGGAGGAGGGTGCCAGATCCCCTGAAACTCCAGTTGCCTGGGCCCACTGCAAGGGCAACAAATGCTCTAAACCACAGAGCCATCTCTCTAGCCCTGCTACACTAGTTCTTTGAAAGATGTTAATCATTGCTAAAGGGGCGGTAGTTACTTCCTCATGCTATCACAATGGAGATTGTCATAGTTACTTTTTTTACTGCTGTAATAAGACACCATAACCAGGGAAACTCATGAGAGAAAGAATCTAATGTGGGCTTATGGTTTCAGAGGGTTGGAGTCCATTAAACAGAGCAAAAGAACATCTCCATCTCTGACACTCCTCCAATGAGACCAAGCCTTAAGTACTTCTTAACAGCTTCACCAACTGAGGCTCCAGTGTGCAAATACATAAGCCTCTGGGAGCTATTCTCATTCGAACCACAAAACTACTAACATATAGCATGAATCGTGGGGTTGACATGCACATTCAAGCTACAGCAATGAGTTCCAGCTGCCATGAACACTGAAGCAAGTTCACTGGAGAGCCAAACCTAGCTTTGCCGTTTACAAACTGGATGGGCCAGCTATTGTCTATTTCTTCTAGAAGCAAATCCATTTTCTCATTCTTTCACTGTATACCACAAAATGGAGGTTAATAATATGAAGACGGGATTTCCAGACACCCTTACCAAGTAGCCAGCCATTCAACCTACAGTCTAAAAAAAGGAGGAAAAAAGATAGGGCTTACATCACATGTTTCTAGCTCCAGCCTTCATTAGTCAGGGAAAAGGAAGTCTGTGGTTCCAGCTTCTACCCCCCAGCATCAGTGGCAGTCACACAATGACCTCATTCCACCTCCATCATCTGAGTATCAGCTGACCTTGCCTTTTGGCTGCCAGAAAATCAACTAAGCCTTCCTGTCAAAATGGTTATTAGTACCTTGCAAAGCACAGAGCACTGACCAGCTATGCCTCCCCAAAGAGAACCAAAGGTCAGGCCCTCAAAGTTTTCTTCCCAGAGTTAATCATCTGCCATGCGATGTTTCCCACCCCCACCAAGCTTTCCCCAGTTTCTGGTAGCCACTTCCTCTTCTCTTCCCAGTAATTCTTGATTTCCACCCCAGAGATTCTTAATTAGTAGGTCTTGAGTACTGTTGAGCATTAGGATTTTTAAATACATTATTGTGCACCGAAGGTAAAATACACATGGCAGGAAGGCATTTTACAAATAATAAAAAAGGTATTATGCATAAGTGTCCATATCTTATACCACCAGGTCATGAAGAACATCAGCACATTTGCAAAAATGTTGACCACAGGGAAAGTGGCAGCAAAGACAGCTGTGTCATTAATCCTCAAAATCAGAAGCAGCTACCAAAATTCCACACGGACAGCACAAAGTCTGGCAGCATAGCATATGCAGAGAAGTATAGAACATTCTCCCAGATCATCAGATGCTTGCATTTCATTAAAGAAAGGAAGAGTAGCACCCATGTAAGAAGTAAAGAGCAATACAGATGAGACCACAAAGGGATAATCTGTTGACAGAGGTTCCTATTCCACCCAGTCCCAAAGAAACACACAGAGGCCTACATTAATTATAAACTGGTTAGCCTATTAGCTCAGGCTTCTTATTAACTCTTTCTTACATCTTAAATTAGCCCATAATTCTTGTCCGTGTTAACCATGTGGCTTGGTACCTTTTATCAGCAAGATAGTCTCATTTTGCTTCCTTTGTGTCTGGGTCACGATGGCCGACTGACCTTTCTTCTTCCCAGAATTCTCCTGTTCTCATCATCCTGCCTCTACTTCCTGTTTGGTCATCCCCACCTATACTTCCTGTCTGGCTACTGGCCAATCAGTGTTTTATTAAATTATATTATATTAAAACAATACAACTTTAAATATTTAAATCTTTAAATGGTATAAGATCACTGTCCCGCAGCACTTCCTTCCCTTTTTTCAAAACAAAAATTCTGAATTTAATCTCCTTTATTTAACTTTCTTTCTGACCATTATCCATAACAACTTGTAACTATATTGTAAGCAAAGAAAAACATCCATAATGCATTATTTGGGAAAGTGAAAGTGGTTTCCAGGCTACTTTCTGCTGGTTGGGGGCACTGATAATCTTATAGGGACCTAAAGAAAATTCTGAATTATGGTCAAGTCCTGACTAGAATATTCTGTGAAGCTTGATCATCTCAGTCAGTAATCTTAAGGCTGTTCTGGATGTAGAACTCAGACATCTGGGCCATCTGGTCTTATCAGAGATTTCTCATGAGGGTCTTCCTTGATCAAACCTAATTTTTTGTAACCCAGAATAAATCCACATCCTCTCATTTCCTGTGGAAACAAAAACAAAATCTCTTCTCCAAAGTAACATATCTTTTGACATAAATTTTGAAGTCAAAGAATTTTTAAAATATATATGTTAGATTAACCCTGCAGCATTTATCAAATGTCTTTCAGCAACTGTTGTTCCTTCCTCAACCATCAAACAATTCAAAGACAACACCATAACATACAGTATCCAGATTCTCTGTGTATTTTCCATTTTTATGTAGCTTTATTTTAAACTCTATTTCTTTTATTTTTATTTTTAATTTTTGTTTTTTTGAGACTAGGTTTCTTTGTGTATCTTTGGCTGTCCTGGCACTCATTTTGCAGACCAGGTTGTCCTTGAACTCACAGAGATCCACCTGCCTCTGCCCCAAGTGTTGGGATTAAAGGTGTATGCCACCACACCCAAGTATTCTCTCTTTATCTTTTTATTTTAAGGCCTTTATCCTTTTTCTTTTTTCTCCCAAGCTTACACATATATTTAAATATACTGTAAACCATTTAGAGGTTTTCTTCATCTGAACCTATCTTTACTGTATCTCTCTCTTTTTTTGACCACATGAGTCATTAATTTGCTAAGCAATATGGTTAGAATTAAAACCATGGCTTTCACAGCCAGATCAGCCCTATTCCTTAGCTTTCTGAGAATCTAGCTTTATGGCAGAGGTACTGGTCAGAGCCATGTTTATTTCCACAAACTCTATGGTGTTTCAAGGTCCCTGCCACCACCAAGAAGCATGCTGTTGGCTATTCATAAACACCATTTAAGTGTTTTCTGTAAGGTCCTCTTAAACCAGCTAAAGCTGAATCAGGAAGGCTGTCTTAAATGAGATGTACTTACCTCTAGCAAGCAGAGCCCACCTGAGAAAATGCTGCTACCAAGAAGCCATGCTTAACTCTGTTCTTTTTGTGTCTAGAATGACTTTCTAAGTCCTCTCAGCTTTTATGTGGATTCAGTTGTCACTATTCTGTTAACAGAGGTTTCTGCCTACTCCCCCAGTCCCACAGCCATTCAGTTCCAAAGAAACACACAGAGGTCTGTCTACGTTAATCATAAACTGACTGACCTATTAGCTCAGGCTTCTTATTAACTCTTACATCTCAAATTAGCCCATTATTTTTGTCCATATGGCTTGGTAACTTTTATCAGTGAGGCATTCTCATCTTGCTTGCTCTGTGTTTGGCTTTCTCTCTGTCTGGGTGACAACTGCAGACTGAACCTTTCCTCTTCCCAGAATTCTCCTGTTCTCATCGCCTGGCCTATTCTTCCTGACTGGCTACTGGCTAATCAGCATTTTATTAAAATACAAGTAACAAATCTTTACAGGGTACCAGCCCATTGTCCCATAGCACTGGAAGTATAGGCAAGTTGACCAGGCAGGAAGTAGAGGCAGGGTGATGAGAACAGGAGAATTCTGGGAAGAGGAAAGGTCAGTCTGCCGTCATGACCCAGACATAGAGGAAGCAAAATGAGACTACCTTGCTGATAAAAGGTACCAAGCCACATGGCTAACACAGACAAGAATTATGGGTTAATTTAAGATGTAAGAAAAGCCAGACAGGGGTGGTGCATGCCTTTAATCCCAGCATTTGGGAGGCAGAGGCAGGCAGAACTCTGTGGAACGAGGCCAGCCTGGTCTTCAAGAGCTAGTTACAGGACTGGCTCCAAAGAAACACAGAGAAACCTTGATATATATATATATATATATATATATATATATATATATATATATACATGAAAGTTAATAGGAAACCTGAGCTAATAGGCCAACCAGTTTATAATTAATGTAGGCCTCTGTTTTTCTGGGACTGAACAGCTACAGGACCAGGCAGGACAAAAACCTTTGTCAACAAATGGCAACCTCTGTCAATAATTGGCATAAAAATGCAAAATACAACAAGATAGCTTGAGGTAGTGTTGAAAGAAATTCTCTCTGCCCCTGCATGCTTACTGCAAAAGGTGAACACACTGGCCTCCTCCTCTAGGCCTCGAACTAGACTACAGATACTACAGCCACAAACTCCGGGGATAGGCTTATCTAAGCATTCCCAACATAACTCACTCTCAGTTAAATCTGAACAGCAAATAATCGGCAGTCTTAAAAGGTTGATTACAAAGACAGGTGCAGTATTTGTGACATAACACACTAAAAGTCATGTGACTTATCTGAAGTTTTTGTTTAACTGAGCAGTACTGAATCTTCAGTACTTCTAAAGCCACAGTACAAGCAGAAGACAGACCTGAGTGAGATAGAGTCTAACTTAGTCTTCTAAGACCCCAAGGTTCTACCTACTACAGTCTCTCGTTTTAAATTTTTTTTTGTTTTTAGACAATATACCACTGAAGACAGAGCAGTCATCCCTGACAAATCTGCGGATGAGGAATCAGCATGATGGGCATTGCTAAGAGCTCTGACTGCACTCTGACGCAGGGCACCCACTTATCAGAGGAACAAAAGTTCCTCCCAGGCTGACAGTGCTACAGCTTTCATAAGCATTAAGTCAATTTAAGAAACTCTGACGCTCTCAATGGAATTACAGTCCTCTAATTCAGTTGCCTGTTACTTATTCTGTATTAATAATCCCATTCTGTGGCCAGCCATTGGATAGAGACAGTTGATCTCATAAAAGTTTAACGTAAACCTGTTTCATTCCCAGGAGGGCTCAGGGTGACAGAACATATTACGGAAGATTGACAAGAAAATATTTGGGTAGCCAGGACATTCTCGGGAGCAGAATAAGAGATTAAATGATTTTCTTGACATGAGATGATACTTCTAAGAATGGCTGGCATAGGAAACTCAGTGAGTGACTGAGACGTTCCTCAACCATCATCTAGGGAAACTAAGCAAATCTAATAATGGTGTTTAACTTCATCACCTCTCATTTATATTTTCATTAGTGAGTATTTTTCCTCACCATTATTTCCTGAGATGAAGCTTATAAACTTGAAAACCTCAAATCTTAGAAAGAGTAAGGTTGAGCTTTTATGCTGTTTTTAAGGAACTTTAGCGTCAGGTGAGGAGTTTCTGGGTCTTTCTTAGGGTGCTCTCACCAGTGTGTTTAACAAATTATCCAGCTCTTCGCCCAGTCCTGGAGAACTAGGACTAGTGCACAGAGGACTTTGGGGAGTTGACCTGCATGGAAATAAGAATGGGGTGCTCATGGGGGCCTCCTTTGTGAATAAGTCCCATCTTGTTCTTTCTACAGTACAAGAATTAATTTTCCCGATATACTTAATTATGAAGACTTGGTGAAGTCATTCTTCAAGATAAATGACAGATTCATAACTTTGTATGTGCTGTGTTTTATTAATTCTTAGAGAACTCCTGTGTACACAGAAGGTGCAAGATCTTGGACATCTCTTTAGCTTACTTTCCCTTGAATTCTGAAAGTATGTACATGCACATGCTCATATTCACCACATGGGTATGTACAGCCTGGTGATTGTTTTAAGATGGCATGTGACCAGAGAAGAGCCAATTGGTGACATGCCTTAAGATAATCTTTATTGAAGACAGCAAGGGAGGCTACAAGGACATGAAAGCAGAGCTAATAGTGTGTGTATATATATATTATATATATGCATATAAATATATGGATCATATGCATATATGGGGAGGAGAGGTAGGAAGGGAGAAGAGAGGACAGGAGAGGACAGGAGAAGAGAAAAGGATATCTATCTCCTTAGTACTAGGCTGCAAGGACCCAGTTCTTCCAGCATACTTTCCATAAACCCCTTCCTTATTTTAACTGTTTTGAGCTGACTTTCTCTACATTACTTGCAACCAGAAGAATCAAGACCTCCACATAAAAAGAAATTATTATTTCCACATTATAGATATAAAAACACGATACCGAAGGTTGTATTATGACTTTCCCACAACTAAAAACAGCATAAATTTATGTTGCTCTTTATATGAAATCCACTACTCAGAGCACACCTTCCACACAGCAGTAACCTCAGAAACTTGACAGATCACTGAAAGCGTGCATTTATTGTGTGACCAAGTCTGTATGTGTGTCTATGAAACGGAAATTTCACATGCTACCACCCTTATTAAGTGTGATGCTCTCTTTAGTTTATATTCTATTTCATTCTTTCAAATACTGTTTGTGACCCACTAAATTCATTTCATCTCCCACTAAACTGATTTCACAAGCCACTAGTGGGTTCAAATTTGTAAGTGTTTAAAAAAATGTACTCTAGCCCTTTCACAATATAGTGCTAATCAAATAACCCCTCTCCCCACTCCAGATTCCCGCAGGTGAAACTCTAGAATATGTAGATTTTCTTCTGTGCATATGTTAACTGCAATGATCAGAGAAGTCAAGGACTGAGGGAGGAAGAGAAGGACATGGATTGCAGCCTAGGGCAGAGGTTCACCACCACGCCACCAGGCACACACAGGACAGAGTCTAGTATGTTGACCTGACCTTAAGGATGTCCATCCTTTTCTACATGGAACCAAAGGTTTCCATTTCTTTAAGGAGAAATGGTCTTTTGATAACCTAGTCAAATAAAATTGTAAAGAGTTATTGCTACTCTGATAAGACCTAGATTACAAGTTGGCTATTTAATATATAGAGAAAAGATTTTCAGATTGTCTAGCAACAAATGGTTTATGCAAATTTATCTTGCTGGCTTAAAAAAAAAGTCTGTATTTTAATTAATTATTCTTAATCCTGCTATGCTGTAAACCCAATGAAATTCTAGGTCTCACTGGGTGACTCTGCTCTCTGAGCTGACATCATAAAGTGTTTACATAGTACCTAACACATAGTAGGTATTCAATAAATATTTCCTGCTGTGTTTTGTTATTGTTATTAGTAACCTGCTGGAAAATTTATGTGGTGCTCGCAACACATGCTTGCTGCATAGGATAATTGCCACGCAGAATGGCAGGAGACAGCTAAAGCCAGCAGGGGAAAGGACCTGTGCTGTTCTCATAGTGGGCTGTCACACAGAATCATTACGAGGAAGAATACTGGAAAAATGTCTGAGAAATCATTCTTAAACATCTTAAGAATACATCTAAGTGGATTAGATGAAGTCCCAGTCCCTACCCCTTCCTTGTGCTATGGCCAACAGTGGGACCCCGCGACGAAATCAGAAGGTAAAAATGTAAAATGAGAAAACAACAGAATTCTTTTTAAAAACTGTTTTAAAGTATTTTTTACATGTATTTTTGTTTGGCCTGCATCTATGTCCGTGTTGAGAGTGTCAAATTCCCTTGAACTGACATCATAGACAGTCGCGAGCTGCCAGGCAGGTGCCGGGTATTGAAGTCAGGTCCTCTGGAAGAGTGCCAGCCCTCTTAACCATTGAGCTCTCTCTCCAGCCCAACAGAATTCTTTGATGGAGGATCAGGTGTGAGATGACCAGACCCTTCCATACACCTACCACAAAGCAAACAACTTCCTACATGGCTCATTAAAACTGTAGGAGAGAGAGAGAGAGAGAGAGAGAGAGAGAGAGAGAGAGAGAGAGAGAGAGAGAGAGAGAGAGAATAAATCTTTTCTATTAAGCAAAGTTTGTGAATAGAAATTGATTCTGTATTTGTAAAAATGTAGTATGTGTAAAAATGCTATATATAAGTCAAAGTATAATCCTTAGAGTTAAACATGACCTCATAAAGATACATGGCAAATGTCCATGAAAGGCTTATTAATTCATTAATGAAAAGTAAGGAAGACAGAGTTCAAAGGGCACTTTGAGAAACGGGATTTGTACAGGCGCTTAAGGAGAAATAATGAGGATGACACTGTTGGTCAGATACGAGAGATTAATGTTCACAGGGCAACGAGAGCCATGGCCCTTGGAGTTGTCTCTGATGCTAGACAGAAATTACTTGCATCTCTGCCTGCCACATGTGATCTACTCACTCACATGGAATCTTGCTGAATTTGAGCCCTAAACTCATCCCAAGTAGCAAAGCCAGTGAAGAAGAAGTCTCAGCATCATTAATTAATTTTCCTCAGGTCACCTTGGCAGATGATGTCTGTGAACGACACTGGGAGGACTTAGACATTCCATAGTCTAAGCTTCAGGTAATTTTTCTTAACAACATTCTCTGTAGATTGTCATGGTGTGAAGTGGCATACACCTGTAATCACAACACTTGAGAGGTGGAGGCAGAAAGATCAGGAGTTCAAGGCCAGCCTGAGCTAAATAGCAAATTCAAGGCTACCTTGAGCTACATAAGACTATATTTATGTAGCAGAAGGCTGCCAAGATGGTGCAGGGGTTGGTTGAGAAGCACAGCTCAGATTCTAGCACCTACATACATAAAGAACTGGGTGTCTCTGCAAATACGCAGGTGCCTATAACACACACCCTTAAAGAGGATAGAAAAAGAAAGGATGGTGAAGCCTGGAGTATTTCTGACGGCTGTGGTTTCCAATCTAGCCAAGAGCTTGCTCAGGGTTCCAAGAATAAGAATATAAAAATGTAGATTCCAGAAATAAAAAGGTAGAAGTAAAAGAAATATTAAGTTGTAAGCCTAGAGAATGAGAGCAGGCTGTCAGCAGCTGTCTCAGCAGCTTAAGGATGAACTATTAACAGCGGGTTACTCTGCTTTACCACTGGCTGCCCTGTTTACAAGGCTGAAGCCTCCCTCTGCACACTGAGAGTTAGCCCTAAGATAACCCCTGCGCTCACAACCAGCAATTGATATGAGCAGAGTTAACTTTTAAATGATGAGATGTACGTGACTTTTGACTTTTTGGTTTTATATTGTCCCATAAATACCTGCTAAGTGAAGTGGAAAAAAAATGGTCAGGTCTACTGATGCTCCTGCATGTACTAGATTACCAGCTAGTGGTGGGTATACAGTTCAACCTGTCCCTGCTCCAGCTTCTGCTATCGGTGATGCTAGCAAGAGGAGGAATGATGGAGGTGGCAGTCAGAAAGAAGCTTATGCTATTTGTTCTTGGAAATGCTGTCAGGGGCTCCAATCATTAATGGAACTAGCCAGTTTCCAAAGCCACCGATTATCATTGGCATTACTATGAAGAAGATTATGGCAAACGTGTGGACTGTTGCCATCACATTATAGATTTGATTGTCACCTAGTAGGGCTCCAGGTTAGCCTAGTTCTGCTTGAATTAGGATGCTAAGGGCTGTACCTACTATACCAGCTCAAGCTACAAATAAGAGGTAAAGAGTTCCGATGTCTTTGTGATTGGTGAAAAATAATCAATGGTTAACAAACATAGGTAAAATGGTTGAGTAAAGCATTAGACTGTAAATCTAAGCACAGAGGATAAAGCCTCTTTTTATCAGACCTTAAGGTGAGAATTACATCAAACTGCAAATTCGAAGATGTAGAGAACTAACTCTACTAAGGCTTCTCCGCCCCCTTCCTGATTGGCGGGAGAAGTAGATTGAAGCCAGTTTCAGGTGTTTAGCTGTTAACTAAAAGTTCATAGGTTTAATTCCTATCAATCTAGTTGAGAATTTAGTTTAATAAAAGCAATTGATTTGCACTCATTAGATGTGAGATGAAGTCTTGCAGTCCTTATCAGAAGTTAAACTTTATGGGTTTGCTTAGGGCTTTGAAGGCTCTTGGACTGAGTATCCTAAACTTCTACCTATAGTAATAGCAAAAGGAATAGTGGGAGGATTTTGTGTTTATGATTATTAATGGTGATAGGATGTTGTTAGTTTTTGTGTGAGTTTGGTGGATATATACTTTAGAATTATTGTTTGTAGGGAATGTGGTAGGTGAGGTTGAGTAAATTAGGCGAGCGTAGAAAAAAGGTTAATTAAGGCAGTTACTACTATTAATGTGGTGAGAATTAGGTTGTTATATTTTAGGAGTTCTGTAATGATAGCTCATTTGGGTAAGAATCCTGTGAGTGGGGGTAGTCCTCCTGTTGATAGAAGGATTGGTGAGATTATGGGTAGTGCAATTGGTATTTTGTTTCAAATAAATGATATAGAAGTTATTGATGTGAATGAGTGGAAGTGAAAGATTATGAACATAGGAATAGTTATAAGAATGTAAATTAGGAGGACTAGGACTGTGGGTTATGGGTTGTAGGGTAGGATGGAAATTATTCATCCTGTGTGGGCAGTGGACAAGTAGCCTATGATCTTTCGTGTTTGTGTTTGTGCAAGTACCAGAGAGAAACAATGGCTAAATACAAACACTAGTTTAAATGGGAAAAAAGGCTGTTAATGAAAATTGCGAAGGACAATTTGTATCTAAGTTTTATCTTTATACTTTTGTTTTAGCCTAATGCTTGCTATAAAAGGAGGAATTCAGAAGCTGTCCTTTGCCACAATTCATCTCTGTCTGTGATCTCAGTTAGCTGAGGTTTTTTTTAATTTTTAATTGTTTTTCCTGGAATAAAGTTTGCTTCTGGTTTAATAGACTTCAGTGGTCTGTCCCCATCTTTGTGCTACTCCTGCAGACCTGACACCTGCCTCAGAGGAACAGGTGGGGATGAGATAAATCTGTGCTTCATCAAGACAAGTTTTCAAGTTCTGGAAAAGATGGACCTGGATCCAGGCCATGAAAACCTACTCTGCTGAGTCTGATGAGCCCCAGGTTACAGAGAATGCAAGTCAGTCATGGGGGATGGGCACTGTCTCCCTCTAAAAGTATCTGAGGACTATAAAATGCCAACTGACTAAGGGAAGGGTCTAAAAGCAGCTGCACCAATGCTGATCTTCCCTAGACAGTTTTTCCTTTTCTGTCCTGAGACAAGTTGCCCAGCAACTGCAAGAGGAGCTCCAGTGGGGTCTGTGAGGTTTCCCAAGGCATCATGACTCTGAGGTGACAGAGACACATCAAAAATACTTTTAATTTTGCAAAGTGCCACAAAACGATTAATCAGGGCTTTCTAGAGAAATAGAACACATGCGAGGAGGGAGACACAGATGAAGAGTTGTTGGATTGTCCTATGTAATTAGAGACTGTACAGTGTCACAATGCAGAACATCACCTAACTCCTCATCCTGAGATGCGGGGATCTCAGAATGTGATGTGGCCTTAGGGTGATGCTGAAACCCTGGAGTTCCTGGAAGAACCCCCATGAATCAGACTCAAAAGGCTGAAAGAGAGCCTGGTATCAATGGACAAAGGGACTTTCTGTTCTGTCTCTAGCCTATTGGATGGTGAGGCTGACATTCAGTTACAGTTTACACATCAGTTATCTCTGGAAACACTCTCATGCACGAAGTGTGCTTGGCTAATTTCTTAGACGTCTCTTGGTCCAATTAAAGCTATTTATCAGCTAAAGTGAGGACAATAAGGACCTGGACGAGAAACCCAGCCTTCGCACAGTGGTATCTAGTGCTAGATAAAGATAATTATAATGCACCCAAATCTTATTTTCGGATAAAGGAAAACAGCCTTGCTCCATATGAAGAGCTTACATTCTGATTCAAAGGTAAACTAGACTCAATAGTAAAGGCCTTGACACGACTGTTCCCCATACCAAATTTGTGTTCTTTATATTTCCATGACTTAATATCATTGATTACTAATAAATAGCCAAGGCAATAATGCTATGTAACATTATATTCCCAGATATCTAAAATACAGATGGTCTGCATGCTTAGAGTCTATAAGCATGAACTTCATCAATCTTTGGTTTATCTCAGTTATTTGATTCACTCTTGGGGCAAAGGAGCCCATCCAAGATAGATATAAACATTTATATACAGCAATATTTTTATCTGTGCTTCATCTTATACTCAGCACATAAGTGCCAATTACTACTTGACAATCAGTTTTAGTGAGCACTGAATGACGTTTTGAAGTGGGGGAGCTTCTCGAAAGCCATGGTACAACAAACATGGTTGAAGAAAAGGACTCCTCCTCTGACCCAAAGGGAGGCGTATCACCTTCTCTGCCTGTGTTAATGTGTATAGCAAGTAAGTGTGGCTCATACCAGAAAGCGTTATCTGTGGCTGTACTAACCATTGATACTTAACTGTTCAAGACCTTTATAGAGATCATTTCTCCCTGAGGTTTAATCCTTAATAACCAATCCTTTGCTGTTCTTTGGTAAGTAGCAAAGTTCTCTCCCTTTCTAGAGAGTCCAGGGACGCTCCTGTAATGTTCTGGCACCTTGATGGTGGAGTGACCAGAAGCTTACAAAATTAAATTCCTTGAAGAAGCAATCCTAACTGCAGATCTAGGCCATATCAATGACCTGAATTTTCATCATAAAACAATCAGCTGACTGATCGAATGGCGTGCCAAAGAAACTCCTGAGCATTCTGGTGTCAGCCCACCAACAACCAGCACTCAGCTGAGTTTCAGCAACATCCCTGCCTTCATGCTGTCCATCCACACAAATACATTCCACACAAGGGTTGTTTAAGACTGCAAATTAGATAGTTGGAAACCAAAGGGCAGAGAGTTGTACATTCTTCAAAGACCATCTGCCTTTGCTGCATCTGCCCAAATTAAACATTCGATGAAGCTCTGCATGGCAGCTGGGTCACAACCCTGGGGACTGGGAAGAACACACTGTGCTGTGTTATCCTTCTTATCCCCCAAACAGTCTGGAGGGATGGGGAAGCAGGGTCTTCCTAAGAGCATATCAACATGGAGTTCACCAATAGAGAGCAACATATTAGTTTGATTCTCATAGCAACATTACTCCTTGATTCTCATAGCAACCCCTTCCCCTGGGCCAGAGACACCAGTCCGAAGAAACAGTTCCCACAATGGCCTGGTGAGGGGCTGTTCTATTTTTCTGTTTCTAATATATTAGAGACATATTTATTTTGTAAAATAGCATTAAACTATTTTAATTACATTTTTATGATTCCCATACAAAATATAAGCCCAAGTTTCTATTACTATGTTCAACAAAGCTATGCTTTTTTTCTTCAGAATTTCTGAATTTGCTATTTGTTTAAAAATATTACACAAAAGACTAGCACTGGTCCAAGAACAGTGTTTTCAATAGCTCAGGTCTAAAAGAATGCTTGCAGTCCCCTGGACAAGCTCCTTTCTGTGTTTCTTGGTAGCTTGCTTGAGAACATGCCTTGCACATGGAATCATAGTAGCCTAGGTTTTGTGCATCCAGCTTGCAGGTAGTGACTCACTGATAACACATAGAATATCTGTGGAAAATATACACAACACACAGGGTAAATGTACTGACCTGAGTCCCATCCCTGAGATCTACATATTATTCCAACTCCAAATATGTGAAATAGTACACACTTGCCCACACTCACACATATGCATACCACACACACAAAATAAACAAATGAAAAAGAAAAAGTTACAAAAACATGCAAAAATATTAATAATAAGTACAAAATTATATGTGTAAACACAATGAAGTTTTATTTGGCTATAAAGAATTAAATTATGTCATTTGCAAAAAAAAATGGTTGGAACTGGAGTTGATTATGCTAAGTGAAGTGAGCCAGACTTAAAAAGACAAATTAGGAAACAACCTACCTCAAGACCCAGCAATACCACTTCTGGGTATATACCCAAAGGATGCTCAATCATACCGCAAGAACCTGTGCTCACCTATGTTCAGAACATCATTATTCATCATAGCCAGAACCTGTAAACAGTCTAAATGTCCCTCTACCGAAGAATGGATAAGGAAAATGTGGTACATTCACACAATGGAGTTCTACACAGCAGAAAAAAAATAATGAAATCTTGAAATTTGCAGAAAACATCATATTGAGTGAAGTAACCCAGACCCAGAAAGACAAATATAATATGTACTCACTCATAAGTTGTTTTTAGACATAAAGCAAAGAAAAACCAGCCTACAATTCACAATCTCTGAGAACCTAGACAACAAAGAGGACACTAATGAATCTAATCTACATGGAAATTAGAAAAAGACAAGATTTCCTGAGTAAATAGGGAGCGTGGGGACCATGGGAGAGGAGGGAAGAGGGTCGGGGAGGGAGGGGAGCAAAGAAAAATATATAGCTCAATAAAAGACAATTTTAAAAAGAATACACACATGAAAAAAGCCAATATTCCATTTTTTATTTCATATGTAAAATATAGGTTTTAATATATATATTAAATATATATCTTATCTAATATATCTTATATATATTAAATATATCTGATATATATATCAGATACAGTTAAATCCATGACATGAAAACACACAAAAGCTATAATGGGAGATAAATGGGTATACTGTAAGGGGAAAATAAGAGATAATTAAGAAGTGATTAAAAACAAAACATTGCTTATGGTCTCACATGGAGTCAAGGTTAAACTGTATGTATATAAAGTAAAGTCACATGCACAGATACAATATGCAAGCAGAGTAGGGCTATCTGTGTGGAGAGAGTACCAACTACTCCTAGGGAAGGAGGAGTGGGGGACAGTGAGGGTGACAGCAAGTCATAATTGGATATATATATATAATATATATATATAACTAAGATCCGTTATTTTGTGTGCTAGTAAAAATATATTTAATTTATATATCACTGCCCCACTGACCACAATAGTAAGTATAGACTTGCTTGGGTCCAAGGCAGATCTCAGAACAGAGCCTCCTCTATCCCAGACAACACTCTTATTCTCCAGCACAGTCATTTCCAACTTCAGGCCATGAAGACTGCGATGTTGTGTTCCCAGCCATGGCAGATGTTAAGCAAGGCTGTTCTGAGCAGGTGGAAGAGCCAGGGCACACCTCCTAGTCCAGTGGTTAATTTTAACCCATAATCGACCAATCCCAATTCACCAAAGCTGCTCTTTCTTCGTCTTGGGCTATCTTAAGTTTCCAAATTCTGGAAATGCGGATATCTTACCAGCTGGCCTATCCCAAAGCACCTCCCACACATGGAGACCCTGCCTGCCTCTGCTGTGCCCATCTTCCAGGTCCTCATAGCCGAATGTTTTCGTTTATACAGAAAGTGTACTCGTTTCCCAGGAGCCTCCCATGGGCAGGTGGGGAGCCCACCACACACCCTCAGATCTGTTTACTTGAAATGAAAACTTGGGACTTGTAAATCTATTTTGATCTTATTTTTTTTTGTAAATGAAAAATTAAGCTTAGATAGATATGACCCAGTATAATTTATTCTTTCCTGCTCCTCACGTGCAACCTAAGGTCCTATTTCTCCAAGGAGAAATTCTTTCATTACTGCATTGTCCCAGCCACGCCGCTCCCTTCTTCACTGCTTGTAAAAACACTTCTGGGAAATTAAAACAAGATATGCTATTTTCCAGGGAAACCGAGCTTAGGCAGACAGCACTGTTTTAAGTGTGATTGGAAACTCAAAAGCTAGTACAGTGATTAGCAGACATTGTGCAAATGGTTAATTATGATGATGGAGATGATGTCTAAACCCACCTACTCATCAGGAAAGCGGAAAGAAAAGAAAGCCATCAGTTCGGAGACTGCAGACCCAGCCCAGGGAACCATGCTGTCTGATACAGCTTTTAGGGAACTTCAAACCCCCCTTCATCTGTCCAATTTAGGCCTGGGAAGACAGGCCCACCTATTTTTCACATTTGATTTGGACTGGGACCTGAGGCTGAGATCTGCGATCGTTACCCCTTCTGCTCAGCACCCTCCCCTGCGCCTCCCTAACTCTGTTATTTCTCCTATTAATATCTCATCAACATCGGGCAGGTGCTTCCGGGAGGTTCTTCATTAACAAGTTGTCAGTAGGACGGAGTCAGATTCCCAGGGCTAAAGGAAATCTGCAGGCAGAGGCAGACAAGCACTCTGAGAAATGATCTCACTTTCTATGGTGTCTGTGTTTTCTCGGCAAACTCGGGTTTGGACTTACCTATCTCAGTCCCAAAAACTTCCCTAGAACTTCCTCCTGCTTCAGCCGGGACTCATTCTCATATTAAATCTATTTTTATGCGCCATGGAATACCTGAATCAGCAGTTTTTAAATACTCAATATATCTTTAAATGCCAACAGACAACAAGTAGAGCAGGTGTTTAATTGTGGTTTAAAGATCTGCATTGTTCACATTTTACAATCACAATTAAAATTAAGCAATAACACCAAAGGAGTTCCGGTACGCAGCAATAATACTTCCCCGTATACTGAAATTGATAAGGACCCAGATATAATGGTGCCCATTGTAGTAACCCTGTGGTGACTGATTGCTATTCTGCTGTTAGCAAACAACCAAGAAATACTTTATTTTTTCAGAATTATCAATTTGTTTCCAGGGTATGTGAACAATGGAAACCTTAAGGGAGAATGCAATAGTTAGCGAGGTATTAAAACAGTTATATAACTAATAAAAACGCTAAATCAACTTAGATATGCAGCAGTGTGTCATTTCCATTTTAATAAAAAAGTACATTATTCTCTTCCCGAAATTACAAAATTTTATTTTTTTTTTACTCTGTGCCAACATATTTGGAAAGTGAAAAAGTCATAAATCTATGGTTTCTGGAATTGTCGTTTATGTGATTCTCTAGTCTTTAAAAAAGATAGAATAAAAACAGGCATTTTCATAAAACAATCGATTTGAAAAATTATTTGCATTCTCTGTTTGCAATTTTTTTTCTTTGGGAGGTTGGAGGAGGAGCACAGGGACTTATAAATAAAACACATTTGATTTTCATAGCATCCTTGTGTGCTGTGTGTGGAGGCCTCTGAATGCCTGCTCAGAAAGACTGTGCACAGGGCTGCTTCCCTGAGGAAACCACTCCAGCCTCCACTGTGCAGGCTACAGGATAACAAAAGCCCAGGCAGAGGGTCAGACTCCTGCTCAATTAAGTCCGGGCCTTGGCCAGGAGGGAGACAGTCTGGATACAGCACCAGAGGGCAGTGACAGCTCTCACATTTATAGACCTGCCTTGGAACTCATGGCTGCAAATCTAGGCAGAAATGATCACATCTTACACCAGGCAGTTTAGAAACACTCAATTCTAGCACACACAACAAGGCATATCAACCAGGGCCAGGGATGGCTTCCAGCACCCTTGATAATTCTCGCACGCTTATTTCCTGGGTTGTGAGCGAATGCCTTCCCAAAGGTAGAAATTCGTCTCTGGAAGGGCCTGGGTGCAGCATTTTGGAAATTCAAGATCATTTCATAAAACCTAAATAAAGGTGAGAGGAAGGTCAGAACCACAGAGGACCTGTAAATTCATCCATGGAACTGAGTCTCGTTCTAACAGCCAAGAGCTGAGAGCTGACGTGTGCTTCACAAATGTGTTCTAGGTCAGTTGAAGCCAAATCTCTGGGGACAAGGCATGAGCCCCCTACATACTACTGGTTATCTATCTATCTATCTATCTATCTATCTATCTATCTATCTATCATCTATCTACCCATCTATCATCTATCAATCTATCATCTATCTATCATCTATCAATCTATCATCTATCATCTATCTATCAATCTGTCATCTATCTATCATCTATCTATCTGTCTGTCTATCTATCAGTGTGTGATGCATGCCTGAGAGCATGTACATCACAGAATACGTACAGGTCAGATGACAACTTTGTGGAGTCAGTTCTTTCCTTCTACCTTGACATAGGTTCAGGTACCAATTCAGGAGCCAGTCTTATGTGGCAGGTACCTTCACCTGCTGAGTCATCTTATTTGGATCCCCCTAGGTGATTCTGACACCATCAATGCACATCTCCAAGGAATTTGAGTTGAGTCCCACTGTATGAAGATTAGTGCACATTTTATAATTTTATTCAATGAAACATTTTTTGTCTTATTAGTGATATAATTCTCTGCCTTGTTCCCAAATACTCAAGTGAAATTGTAAGGAAATGAAGCCATCAGCCATGTTTATCCTCTGACTGTTTGGAGGGCTGTGTAAATTCTAGGGAGACAGCATCTAACTCAACATAAAGTTAGAAATTGGTGCCCAGGGAAGTAAAGTCCCTTCACCTTCTACCTAGGCACTACCACTGGCTCCTCTGCAGCATACATGAAGGGAAATTCATGACAGAGAATTCTTGATACTTTCCTAAAGAACATTAGGAAATATAAAATGGCTGAGTGTCATAGGAGGGCACGATAAAGTTGATAGCCCCTGGCCTGTCGCACATTTGAAGTCATGGCTTCGTTCAGCAAATGTTGTTGAATGTGGTGTAGGCAAGTGATGTGGGAGTCCCCTCTGTGTGTTGCTTGTATTGGTTAATGAATAAAGAAACTGCCTTGGCCTGATAGGGCAGAACTTAGGTAGGCGAAGAAGACAGAACTGAATTCTAGGAGGAAAAAAAAGAATCAGAGGAGATGCCATGGATCCACCAGAGACAGACGCTGGGAATTTTATCTGGTAAGCCACTGCCACATGGCGATACACAGATTAATAGAAATGGATTAAATTAAGATGTAAGAATTAGCCAATAAGAAGCCAAAGCTAAAGGGCCAAGCAGTGATTTAATTAATACAGTTTCTGTGTGGTTATATTGGGGCTAAGCTAGCCGGGAGGCCAGGACGAACAAGAGGGACCTCCTCCAACAGACAAGCCACTGACTTAGCTACCTCGAGCAGAAGTAAGCCTGAGCTGTGACCTCTGTCTTCTTGGGTCATCAGGCTGGTGAGGATGAACAGCATGAATCAAAAAGCACAGCAATCAAGCCCCATGGTAACCATCCAGAAGAACTATGGGCTATGAAAGCGACAATGGGAGATGACCATTCAGGAAAGGGACACCTACATCGAGAGTGTGAGGGATAAATAGAAGTTTACCAAAAAGAGGAAGGAGCATCCTGCACAGAGAGAAGAGCAGTGCAGACCTAGAGTACAGGCAAATACTCTGGGGGACTGGAGAGAGGGTCATGAGGGTGGAGTAAGAGAGGAAATGGAATAAGAACAGACAGAACACAAGCACAGGCCAGGCAGTTAGTAAATGGAATTTTACTCATCATCTTACAGAGAACTTGTTTGATTCCCACTGTACAGATGAAAAACCAAGGCCTGGAGTTTAGCTATCACGCCTAGCATTGTTAGAAAGAAAGTGGAAGTCAGGCCAACGGGCTGCCCTGGGTGTTCCTTTTCCCATACCATCCCAGGGGTCCTGCTCATTAATACAAAGAAGCTCTCAGCACGATCTCTGTGAGTCTTCAGGTGAGTTCCATGTTCCTTGTGCATCACACCAACGGGCATCAAGCTCAAGGCCATGAACTACAGTCTACAGCAATGACTGGAGCAGGGGAACTTACTCAACAAACTGGGCTATGAATAAACAAATGTGAAGGAGGTGCCCAATGACAGAGGAACTATAGGAACACCACGGTGGCTGGCACAATTCCTACCAGCGGAGTCTCTTCAGATTCTTACTGTTTGCTTTGTATTGCATCACAAGAAAAGGTAAAACAGTGTAAACAATGAGGATCTTTTATTGTTTCAAATAACACAGTTTCCAGGTATGGTGGCTCAGTTGGTAGAGCACTTGCCCAATACACAAAGCCCTAGGTTCCATGCCCAGCACCAATAGACAAGCACAGTGACACGTGACAGCAATCCCAGCGCTTGAGAAGCAGAGGGCAGAGGCTCAGACATTCAAGGTCATAAGTTCAAAGCCATCCTGAACTACAAAAGACACTGCCTCAAAAAACAAAATCATAGGGGGCTGGAGAGATGGCTCAGTTGTTAAGAGTGGTGGTAGCTTTTCAAGAGAACATGGGTTCAATTCTGAATACCCACATGGCAGCTCACCACCATCTGCAATTTCAGTTACAAGGGATACAAAATGCCTTCTTATACTGCCCAGGGCATGAGGCAAGCATGTAAGTGACCTCTGTCACAGCCCACCTGGTCCTCCATGACCTCCATCACTCCATCACACATAGACAGAGCAACCATCAGTAGAAGAGAAGGTCCTAGTTCTCTTTTGTCAGAGAGCAAGCAAACATTTCCCTAGACCTCTGTGTACTTCTCCCCAGGTCACAATGTAGAAGGGTCTCAGCACCACCCACCTCTGGGGAACGAGACAACCACACATGCAGTAGACTAATCAGAACTTTTGTTTCTCAAAATAAGCTCAGGATCCCTTGAACAGTGGGTACTGGGATAAAATTGGAGTTATGTCAGTAAGAGCTTGGAGGAGCTTTTTCTGAGGTGAACAGATCTACAATACTTGCTCAGAAGTCTCACCATCTAGATACCATCAATGTGGTGTAGGCACGGCAGTAGGCAGTGAGCAGATAGGAGGGCAGTCCTGGATCACTGTGGTGTACGTGAGGCAGTAGGCAGGAGCAGGTAGGAGGGCAGTCCTGGATCACTGTGGTGTACGTGAGGCAGTAGGCAGGAGCAGGTAGGAGGGCAGTCCTGGATCACTGTGGTGTACGTGAGGCAGTAGGCAGGAGCAGGTGAGGCAGGAGCAGGTGAGGCAGTAGGCAGGAACAGGTGAGGCAGTAGGCAGGAGCAGGTAGGAGGGTAGTCCTGGATCTAGAGAGCAGGACCTCACTCTAGTGGCACCTGAGGCAAAGGTGTCGGACATGCAGATGCATTCCTGGCTCTCCAATGCCTGCACAAACTGGTCCATACAGGAAGGTCAACAACTGGTCCAGGCCAGCCAGCCTAAAATCCAAAGATGGAATTTATATAACTCCAAGACACCATGGTTTGAACACATAATCTCCAACTGGAATTGCTATTCTGGGAGGCTATAGAACCTTTGGTATGTGGGGCCTAGTCTACAGATGTAGGTCACCAGGAGTGGGCCTAAGAGGTAAGATCTACTTCTAGTTATAGCCTGAGCTCTTTGCTTCTGGGTCAGCTACCACTATGCCCCACCACTAATAATCAAACCAGCCCTCAGCCTTTCCTTTCATAATGGACTAATAAGTGCACTGTGAGCCAAAAAAAACCCTTCCTCCCTTAAACTGCTTTTGCCAGGTATTTTGTTCCATCAATAAAAAAAAATATTAATGTATTTCCCAATCAGTGGGAAGAAAATCATGATGTAATCACATGACACATTTCTCTCTGTTCAATCCCAGGGTGGCCTCCAGGAGTCTGAGAAGAAGGCTGTATTGGAAGCATATCTGTCCTCAGAGCAGCTCGTACAGCAAACATGCAGGTAGTGCCTGGTGCCTTGGTAGCAGGTGCCATTGATGCCTCTAGTGAGAGCCACAAACCTCGTTCAGGCTCAAAGAGCCCTGTTCTGGAGATGGGAAGAAACAGACCAGCTAAATCTGTTATCTTTAAAATTGGGAACAAAAATGTTGGGACTCAGAACAAAAAAGTTTGTGCTGGTTGAAGCACAAAACTGGACATTTTTACTCTGGAGAATGAATAGAGCAAGAGGATAGGAGAGAACAGGGAAGGTATCAGCTCCCTCAGGTATGGCCCCAACTGGTACCTTCTTTTGAAAAGATTTTATTGGGCAGCAAAACAGCTACCCAGTCAGTAACTGGAACAAGTGTAGTCAGACATTAGACCCAAAAAGGATGGAGGTGTCACTTTGTCAAGGGCTTGCGGTGCCCTAACCAAGATCGTTTCTCTGACTTGTTTGCTGTGCGCATCCCCTGAGCCTCATTTCTAGGGTGGCTCCTTTTGGGACACTCAAGTACTCTGTACAGAGAAGCCTTCGCAGCTAAAGCAGCCTAACTTTGTGCTCTTGTGGTGGTATCAGAGTTCAGACCTATTTAAAGGACTTCACCTCTATAAACTCATTAAGTTATATAGACTTTGATTCTGGTTAATTTTGGAGTGTGATGTTTTTATTTATTTATAGGATTGTATATAATAAAGTAGATATGTATAATATATGTATTATATGTATATGTTTTTTAAAGGACAATCTCCCACATACTTGCCCACATGCCAATCCAATAAAGACAATTGAGACTCTCATTCCCATCGACTCTTGATTGTGTTAAGTTGACATTAAAACTGACCACCACACATGGGAAAAGTCACCACCCCTATGTTAGGGGCTGGAAAACTGCACATTCGCATTGGTATGGAGCAGCCTTAGATCCTCCCAGCCTCTTCACTACCAGAGCCTGCTTTCCCCTCTGCCAGAGACCAAGTGCTATAGGAGAGGGACAGCAACCATCCTATGTCTACTGTCTCCTGATTCCATGTACAGATCAGCATGGGCATCATCATGGGCCTAAGCCAGTAAATACATTCATCTAGTTGGTTGGTTGTTTTTTGTTTGTTTTGATTTTTACTCTTTTCTCTTTTGGGGAGCCCACCACCCAGTTCCCAAATAAATACAAATGGAAGTTTATTCTTACTTATGAATGCCTGGCCTTGTCCCAACTAATTTCTGGACAGCTTTCCTTAACTTAAATTATCCCATCTATCTTTACCTCTGGGCTTTTATTTTTCTCTTACTTCTGTATATCTTACTTTCACTCTCTTTCCATGATTGGTTATATGAATGGGTGGCTAGCCCCTTGCATCCTCGTTCTTGCTCCTTGATCTTCTTGCTCCCTCTGTTTATTATCTCTACCTGCCAGCTCCACCTATCCTTGCTCCTGCCCAGCTATTGGCTATTCAGCTCTTTATTAGACCAATCAAGTGTTTTATCCAGGCAAAGTAACACAGCTTCACAGAGTTAAACAAATGCAACATAAAAGAATGCAGCACATCTTTGCATCATTAAACAAATGTTCCACAGCATAAACAAATTTGACACATCTTAAAATAATATTCCACAACACACTCATTCACACTTTAAACCTTTATTCCCCTTCTCCTTCTCTTCATCCCCTCCCCTCCATTCCTAGGACTTACCTGTTTGTGTAGAGCAGGAAAAAGCAGGTGTTCCTGTTGCAGATGGGCTCTCCACTTCTTAACAAGTTACCAGAGGCAGGCAGGTAGTTCTGTGTAGATATGTGACCCAGCACAGGGTAGCAGAACCTGTTGAGGTGAGAAGGAATCCATACAGAGCCATACTGTGAGGGGGCTATCGGGTTCAGATAGAGAAGAATAAACATGAAAAGTCACAGCACAAGCTGATGGAGGAATTACTTTCATTTAATAAAGAAACTGCCTTGGCCCATTTATAGGCCAGCCCTTAGGTGGGTGGAGTAAACAGACAGAATGCTGGGAGAAAGAAGCCGAGTGAGGGAGTCGCCATGATTCTCCCACTCCAGACAGACGCAGGTTAAGATCTTCCCTGGTAAGCTACCTCGTGGGGCTACACAGAATATTAGAAATGGGCTAGATCAATATGTAAGAGCTAGCCAATAAGAGGCTGGAACTAATGGGCCAGGCAGTGATTAAAAGAATACAGATTCCGGTGTAATTATTTCGGGGCATAAGCTAGCCATGCGGGCGGCCGGGTGCCGGAGACGCAGCCCTGCCGCCCTTATTACAACAGAGTGGCACCCAACGTGCTAATGAACTCCATGTAAAACCTGAGAGGGCTTGAAAAGGAGAGAGAGAGAATTTAAGACAGCTTTTTGCTGTTTCTGGGTTGCGTGCCGCAAAGAAATTGTCCTGACTCACCAGCAGGAAAAAACTGGCTGTTTTAAAATGCCGGCTTTCTGGGCTGTGCCGCCATCACGATCTCTGTCTGGCTCCTGCGGGAGACAGAGCTTTTGAATGGAGCATTTGGAATAAAGTGCTATGGTTTGCTTGATGGCAATGTGGACTGCTATGTGTCTAGAACTGTGTGTGGCTCAGGGGCACCAAATGGCTCTGAGGCAGGAGCGGCTCAACTCCGCCATGCTGAACTATGCTGGTCTCAGGCAGGAACTACCGTAATTACCATAATAACAGTGCAGTTAAGGTTTAAACTGAGCTGGACACAGGTGGTACCGTATTACCCCTACATGGTGCAACTTAAGTTTTTAAGAACTGCTTAACATTTTAAGAAATGCTCCTGAAAAAAAAAAAATTACAGATTCACAATAAAACAGATTCAGACATAAAAGACCTCTATGGGTCACACTGTTGGATAAATGTACGTAGGCTTGAGAGAGAGAAAAAATATATATATAGAGAGAATAAAGTTAATGCCCTTAAAAAAGGGGGATAAAGTCTTTAAAGAAACAGAGTACAGATAGTTATAGATTAAAAGAAATAAAGAAAAATAAGCCACGTAAAAATGAAAAATTCACAGAGAGTCTGGATTCTTTGTATTATTGTGTTTTCTTTAAAATTTTTGACTGTAAAGGAGCTAAATGCAGAGAGACATTTCATTATATGGGCTGCCAAGCTAAACCAGAATGGATACAAGGGTATTATGATTTCAGAATATGGGTCTAAGGATATGATGCTTTGGAGAGGGTCTTCTTTTGTTTTCACAGAGGATGAGACTCTGTGGATTGCATCTATCCCAATATGGTATGATAGACCACGCCCTCCTGAAAGGTTGCTGTGAACACCTTCAGAAAATTACTTCACTCAACTGCCAACCGAGATGACCCTGACACACAGGTTACACCATGAAAGATCTGAATAACAGCGCCCCCATTCAGCATGAAGCAGTTTGGAGAGAAAAACTGCGCCCATGTTCCCAAATATGGTTTATAAATGTTCTTTTACATTTAAAGGGGGATATGATATAGATATGAATAATTTGCATTGGTGTGGATTTGAAGGTCAATTTTGTTATATGTATATGCATATTTCTAATCTTGATTAAGGTATTGTGATTGTATAGTTCATTAAAAAATGTAATGTATATAGGTTGTTAATGGATAATCATCGATAATTGTCAAGCTTTTAGTCATGTTAGTTAGATTTTCTAGATGTGCATAGATGTATTTCAGCTAGATAGGCATTCTTCATATCTTTCAAAGACTGCAGAATATGGCATTTAAATGTTTTAATAACTTAGGGCTTTTCATGATAATGAGACACGTCTGCTCCTGGCAGCACCAATCTACTTCAAGAGGAAGATGGGCACCGAAGAGGCTCCTTAAGGAGTTTGATAGCCATTTGGGCAAGAAACTGCTCTTGCCTGGACTGTTGCATAAACTGGACACAGAGAACCCGCAGAAAGAGGACTGCTGAACTTGCCTAAAGGTGAGATGGCTTTTCGGGGTTCCTGACTCCTAAAAGAGTCTGCGAGACATTCTGCAGGACACAGCAAAAAGTGACTGAACTGTCTTTGGAATTTCCTGCTTGATGAAAATGTCTGCTGGATACTATGGGCCTGTAGGCTGAAGATGGATGCCACAATGGTACAGAGGAACTTTGAGTGACTGTCCAGGCAGCGAAATGTCTCTGTCATTTCTAGAGTTTTGGATTTCTTGTTTACTTAGGTAATATTATATCCTTCTGGAGTCTTTGATGGAGTTGAAGAATGGATAGATAGTTATAGTTTTCCTTAGTTATGATAAGAGATAAAGTAGATATAAATATTGTAACTAATTCTTGCTTGATAACCATTTTGTTATATGTAATTTTACTATGTTAAAGTTAAAGCCTTTCTTTTTTGTTTAAACAAAAAAAGGGGAAATGATGGAGGAATTACTTTCATTTAACAAAGAAACTGCCTTGGCCCATTTATAGGCCAGCCCTTAGGTGGGTGGAGTAAACAGACAGAATGCTGGGAGAAAGAAGCCGAGTGAGGGAGTCGCCATGATTCTCCCACTCCAGACAGACGCAGGTTAAGATCTTCCCTGGTAAGCCAGCTCGTGGAGCTACACAGAATATTAGAAATGGGTTAGATCAATATGTAAGAGCTAGCCAATAAGAGGCTGGAACTAATGGGCCAGGCAGTGATTAAAAGAATACAGTTTCAGTGTAATTATTTTAGGGCATAAGCTAGCCATGTGGGCGGCCGGGTGCCGGGGACGCAGCCCTGCCGCTCTTATTACAACAACAAGCAAGGTGACAAGAGTGTCTTAAGAATGGTGTTCTGCATGGCCCACCAAATCCACTAAACAGGTCTCAAATGAGTTCACAGAGAATGAAGCAGCTGTTATAGGACCTGCAAGGGCCTGTACAAAGTCCTCTTCATATATGCTGTGGCTGTTAGTTTGCTATTTGGGATAGAGGGGACTCCTAACGGGAGGAGGTGCATCTCTGACTCTTTTGTCTGCTCTTGGGACTCTTTTCTTCCTATTGAGTTGCCTTGTCCACTCTCGACATGAGGGCTTTTGCCTTGTCTTATTGTATCTTGTTTTGTTATGTTTGGTTGTTGTCTCTTGGAGGCCTATTCTTTTCTGAAGGGAAATGGAGTGGGAGTGGATCTGAGGAAGAGGGGAGATGGTGGAGAACTGGAAGAGCTTGGAGGGTGGGGAAACTGTGGTTGGTATCCATTGTGTGAGAAAAGAATCTATTTTCAATTAAAAAAAAATAATGGTGTTCTGGTGCAGTATATCTGAGTCCAAGCTATCAAAGAGGAGTTAAATATAGGGAATATTAGAAATGGAAGTCAGAGCCCAAGTGAGTGGAGAAGATGGATCACATGGGAGAAGACTTGGCATAGGTCTGGGTGATGTATAACTGAACTGAATCATAACACAATGACAAACAACCCAAAAGAAGAACCCACAGGTGAACTGTCTTGTCATTCTGAAAAGGTAGAGAAGGTTTAGGAAAGACTGAAAATTATCCCAGATAAAGGACATTTTAAAAGGCATATTACTTAATATACATGTAATACACAATTCTGAACTAGATCACTATGAAAAGAAATGACAACAGACAAACATGAATGGGTCTGAGGACTGGCTGGTAGTAGTGTGCCAGTGTATTCTACATGAGCATGTTCTGCTTAAGTGAAGGAAAGTCCTCAGGCTGGGGAGTTGGCTCACCTATGCCACAGCACTCACAGGAGGGATCACAGCCATCTGCAGCTCTAGCCCCACATCCCACACCAGCAAGCACATAATTTCCTGGAACTCCAGTTCCAGGGCAACCATCTGAGCCTTGGATCCACTGGCACCTGGAAGACTGATCACCAGAGTTACAAACAGCCCCAGCTACACCAATCAGAGGAAAAGATGGGTAGACAAGACACATGCAACATCACAAAGAACAACATGACACCAGTAAAAACTAGTGACCCTACAACAGCAAGACTTGAACAACCAAATATAGATGAAGCAGAAGAAAATGACCTAAAAATAACTTTAGGAGAATTTCTGAGGCCCTTAAAGAGGAAATGAAAAATTCCCTCAAAGAAATGGAGGAAAACACAAACAAAAAATTGGAAGATATCAACAAATCCCTTAAAGAAAACCAAGAAAAAGCAATCAAACATAAATGAAACTATTCAAGACTTGAAAATTAAAATAGAGACAATAATAAAAGCATAAGCCAAGGGAATTATTGAAACAGAAATCATGAGAAAATGATCAGGAATCATAAATTCAAGCATATACAACAGAATACAAGAGATAGAAGAGAAAATGTCAAGCGCTGAAGATAAGAGAGAGAAAAATAGACTCATCAATCAAAGAAAACATTAAATCTAACAAAAACTTAACCCAAAATATCCAGGAAACTTATTTCCATGAAAAGACCAAAACTTAAGAATAATAGGTATAGAAGAAGGAAAAGAAGTTCAACTCAAAAGTACAGAAAATTTATTTTAAAAAATTATGGAGGATTTTCCCAATCTAAAGAAAGATATGCATATAAAAAAGCTTACAGAACACCAAATATACTGGATAAAAAAAGTCCTCTTGCTACATAATAATTAAAGCACTAAACATACAGAATAAAGAAAAGAATATTAAGAGCTGCAAAGGAAAAAGGCCAAGTAACATATAAAGGCAGACCTATGAGAATTACACCTGACTTCTCATTGGAGACAATGAAAGAAGGTTGTGATCAAGTGTTATGCAGAAATTAAGAGACCACAGATGCCAATCCAAACTACTATACGCAGCAAAACTTTCAATCACCACAGAACGCCAAAACAAGATATTCCATGACAAAACCAGATTTGACCAATACCTAGCCTCAAATCCAGCCCTATACAAAGTACTAGAAGGAAAACTCCAACCCAAGGAGGTTGGCTACATCAGAAACACAGACAATTGATGATCTTACAGCACCAAAGAACAGAAAAACACACAAATTAATGTCACCAACAACAAAAACTAAATTAACAGGAGAGAGCAATCGCTGGTCATTAGTATCCCTTAACATAAATGGACTGAACTTGCCTATAAAATGACACAGTCTAAAAGCTTGGATATGAAAACAGAATCCATCCTTCTGCTACATACAAAAAACACACCTCAACCACGAAGACAGACATCACCTCAGAGTAAAAGGTTGGGAAAAATTTTTCTAATCAAATGGACCTAAGAAACAATCTGGTGTAGTTATCCTAATATCTAACAAAATAGACTTCAAACTAAAATCAGTCAAAAGAGACAAAGAAGGACATTTCATATTAGTCACAGGAAAAATCCATCAGGAGGAAATCTCAATACTGAACATCTATGTCCTCAAAACAAGGGCACCCTCATAAGTAAAAGAAACACTTCTAAAGCTTAAATCATACATTAAACACCACACACTAATAGTGGGAGACTTCAACACTCCACTCTCATCACTGGACAGGTCAGTCAGACAAAAAATGAACAGAGAAATAAGGGAACTAACAGATGTTATGACTCAAATGGACTTAACAGACATCTATAGAACATTCCTTCCAAACATAAAAGAATATACCTTCTTTTCAGCACCTCATGGGACCTTCTCAAAAATTGACCACATAACTCGGTAACAAAACAAACCTCAACAGATACCAAAAAACTGGAGTAACCCCATATATCTTATCAGACCACCATGGTTTAAAACTATAATTCCACAGCAACACTAATTCCAGAAAGCCCACAAACACATGGAAATTAAACAATACTCACCTGAATCGTCAATGAGTCAAGGAAGAAATAAAGGGAGAATTAAAGACTTCCTAAAATTCAACAGAAATGATCACACAACATACCCAAATTTATGGAACACAATGAAAGCAGTGTTAAGAGGAAAGTTCATAGCACTAAATGCCTACATAAAGAAGCTGGAAAAATTCCACACTAGTGAATTAACAGAACATTTGAAAACTTTAGAACAAAAAGAAGCAAACTCACCCAAGAGAGCTAGACAGCAGGAAATAATCGAATAGAGAGCTGAAATCAACAATATAGAAACAAAGAAAACAATACAAAGAATGAGTGAGACAAAGAGTTGGTTCTTCAAGAAAATCAACAAAATAGACAAACCTTTATCCAAACTAACCAAAAGACAGAGAGAGGATATCCAAATTAACAAAATCAGAAATGAAAAGGGGGACATAACAATAGACATGGAGGGAATCCAGAGAATCATCAGCTCATATTTCAAAAACCTGTACTCCAAAAATTGGAAAACTTAAAGGAAATTGACAACTTTCTGGATGAATACCATTTACCAAAATTAAGTCAAGACCAGATAAGCAAATTAAACAGACCTATAATTGCTGAAGATATAGAAGCAGTCATCTAAAGTCTCCCAACCAAAAAAAGCTTAGGACCAGATGGTTTCATCTCAAAATTCTACAAGATTTTTAAAGAAGAACTAATACCAATACTCCTCAAATTGTTCCACACAATAGAAACAGAAGGAACATTGCCAATCTCTTTTCATGAGGCTACAATTACCCTGATATCCAAACCACACAAATACATTATGAAGAAAGGAAATTACAAAACAATCTCACTCATGAACATTGATGCAAAAATACTCAATAAAAGTACTGGAAAATTGCATACAAGAATACATTGGCTTCATACCAGAGATGGTTCAACATATGAAAATCTGTCAATGTAATCCACTATATAAACTGAAAAATAAAAACCACATCATCATCTCATTAGATGCTGAAAAATCTTCCCACAAAATATAACGTCCCTTCATGATAGAGGTCTTGGAGAGAGCAGGGATACAAGGAACATACCTAACCATAATAAAGGCAATATACAGCAAGCTAACAGCCAACACTAAATCAAATAGAAACTCACAAAAATCACACTGAACTCAGGAACAAGACAAGATTGTGTCCACTCTCTCCATATCTATTCAATATGGTTCTTGCGGTTCTAGCTAGAGCAATAAGAAAAACAAAAGGAGATCAAAGGGATACAAATCAGAAAAGAAGAAGTCAAACTCTCACTATTTGCTCATGATATGATAGTTTACACAAGCAACCCCAAAAATTCTACCAAGGAACTTCTACAACTCATAAACAATTTCAGTAATGTAGCAGGATACAAGATTAACTCAAAAAAAATCAGTAGCACTCCTTTACATAGATGGTAAATGTGGGCTGAGAAAGAATCAGAGAAACATCACCCTTCACAATAGCAACAAATAGCATAAAATATCTCAGAGTAATTCTAACCAAACAAGTGAAAGACTTGTATGACAAGAACTTTAAATTTTTGAAGAAAGAAATTGAAGAAGACACAAGAAAGTGGAAAGATCTCCCATGCTCTTGGATAGGTAGAATTAGCATAGTAAAATTGGCAATCTACAGATTCAATGCAATGCCCATCAAAACCCCAGAAAAATTCTTCACAGAACTCAAAAGAACAGTACTCAACTTCATATGAAAAAGCAAAAAAAAACACAGGATGGCTAAAACATTCCTGTACAATAAAGAAGTTCTGGAGGCATAATAATACCTGACTTCAAACTCTACTACAGAGCTACAGTACTGAAAACAGCCTGGTATTGGCATAAAAACAAACAGGAGGTCTAATGGAACCGAATTGAAGACCCACATATTAATCCACACACCTACAAACACCTGATTTTTGACAAAGAAGCAAATTTTATAAAATAGAAAAAAGAAAGCATATTTAACAAATGGTGCTGGCATAACTAGATATCAACATGTAGAAGAATGAAAATAGATCCGTATCTATCACCATGCACAAAACTTAAGTCCAAATGGATCAAAAACTTCAACATAAAGCCAGCCACACTGAACCTTATAGAAGAAAAAGTGGAAAGTACACTTGAATGTATTGGCACATGAGACCACTTCCTAAATATAACCCCAGTAGCACAGACATTGAGAGAAAAAAATAGTAAATGGGACCTCCTGAAACTAAAAAAAAAAATTCTGTAAAGCAAAGGACAGGGTCAACAAGACAAAACAAGAGCCAACAGAATGGGAAAAGACCTTCACCATTGCCACATCAGACAGAGGTCTGATCTCCAAAATATACAAAGAACTCAAGAAATTTGTCATCAAAAGAACAAACAATCCAATAATAAAATGGAGTACAGACCTAAACAGAGAACTCTCAACAGAGGAATCTAAAATGGCTGAAAAACACTTAAGGAAATATTCAACATCCTTAGTCATCAGAAATGCAAATCAAAACAATTCTGAGATTCCATCTTACACCTGTAAGAATGGCCAAAATCACAAACACTGATGACAACTTATGCTGGAGAGGTTGTGGGGAAAAGGGAACACTTCTGCATTGCTGGTGGGAATGCAAGCTGGTACAGCCCCTTTGGATATCAGTGTGGTGATTTCTCAGAAAATTAGGAAACAACCTTCCTCAAGACCCAGCAATACCACTTTTGGGTATATAGCCAAAGTATGCTCAATCGTACCACAAGGACATGTGCTCAGCTATGTTCATAACAGCATTATTTGTCATAGACAGGACCTGGAAACAACCTAAATGTCTTTCAACTGAAGAATGTGGATAAGGAAAATATGGTACATTTACACAATGGGGTACTCTGCAGCAGAAAAAAAATAATGACATCTTGAAATTTGCAGGCAAATGGATGGAACTAGAAAATATCATACTGAGTGATGTAACTCAGATCCAGAGAGACAAATATCATATGTACTCTCTCATAAGTGGTGTTTAAACATAAAGCAAAGAAAACCAGCCTACAATTCACAATCCCAGAGAAACTAGACAACAATGAGGACCCTAAGAGAGACATATATACATGGATCTAATCTACATGGAAATTAGAAAAAGACAAGATCTCCTGAGAAAATTGGGAGCATGGGGACCATGGAAGAGGGTTGAATGGGGAGGGGAGAGGAAGTGAGGGAAGCAGATAAAAATATATAGCTCAATAAAATCAATTAAAACAAAACAAGTTGGGACAGGAAAAAAATCTGTTAAGACAGAAATGGAAAGATTTCTTTAAAAGCCTTCAATTTAGCCACAGCAAAATGTGTGCCAGTGACGAAACACTAGATGTGGCCCATTACCGTAAAGAACAAGAATAGTTTTCCTGCAATTGCCGTTGCCTAGTGTTTGTCAGTCCTACGTGGTAGTGTATAAATATGATAAAAAGAAACAGGCAAGTGATCTTCATTTGTAGATGGTTGTGCTATTCGAAGAATCAAAGAAAACTGGCCATAAGAATTAATATGAACTATCAATATAATTTCCAAATCCAGGACTTTAATACCCAACCCCAGCACTACAGCTATAAAAGTAGACTCTACCTATTTTGTTCATAATTGTGTTGTTAGCATCTATTAGAGTCCCTGTAATAAAGAAAATAGAAAGTACTTTTTGAACTAGTTAGAGATTAGAAGTGCAGAAACTCTGAATAGTATATATGTATTCTCATTCCCCACAAAGAACTGGTTTCCAAAATAATTGGATGACCATCAAAAGGTGCAGTAAAAAAAATTAACAAAATAGGACACTTTTGTATTATTTTCAGCAAACTAAAAATAGAAGGGCATTTGTGGCAATCTATAGTTAACATGGAACTCAGTGTGAAAAGACCAATGTCTTTCACATAAGATCAGAAACAAGAGGATGTCAATCCTTACCACTTCTGTTACTCTATACTAGTGGGGAGACCCTAGCCAGGGCAGTAAGTAATGACAAACAAATTACTAAACAAATGCATAGTCAAGTTATTTATAAGTTCATAAATAAATTCAATGACATGATTATATATAAAATGTAAAAAAAAAGAAAAAAGAAAGATTGCTAGAAGCTCCTAGAAATAATGTGAACTATATTATAAGGTGCATACAAAACTATATCACCCATAGACTCCAGCTTCCTCACCTGTAAAGTAGAACTTGTAATTGAATTTTCCGGATACTTCATTGTGTGGGTTACGGCTAAAGTTTGCACAGTATCATGCACAGCATAAGGCTGAGAGAAGAGTTCACAAAAGCAGATAAGAATGCTTGTGAAGTGGATGTCAAAGAAAACCACAGGTTGTGTGAATAAAAATATCCAGGTTGTAGTTGCCACAAATCGTTATGGCCACCTGCTACTACATTCTACAGTCCTTGGGAAGGGAAGGAACGGGAGCATTTAGGTGCCCAACTTGAGTTTTGTGTTCAGTGTTGAATGCCTTTCTCAGGCACACTGAGAAAACCAGGTACTTCCAAAATGAGAGTAAATAGTTTGGGGAACTGTGCCCAGAGCACAGCAGGCATTCTCACTTAAACTGAGACCGAGGGCAGCCACATGTGCAGACAGCCACCATGCTGACTTAACTGTGACCCGGCAGCAACCACATGTGCAGACAACCATCATGATGACTGTGACCCTATGGCAGCCACAGGTGTGCAACAGCCACCATGCTGACTGTGACCCCACAGCAGCCCCAGCTCTGCAGATATACACCATGCAATGTGGATATAGACATCTTCAGAGGGCAAACCCGTGACCATAGAGTACTTGATATTAGAAATTGCAGTGAGTGTTATCAATGAACTACTTATCTTCCTGGTAACCAGTAGTTAAAATATAATTTCCATATTTATAGACAAAGAAGATTAAAGCTAAAATTATGGTAGTTTATTAAGATCTCAAAGTTAGCCAGTATAGAACCACGTATCGGCTGTGATTTAAATCTTACTCTTATATAACTCTGTACAAAGGCTCATCATGGCAGGTCTTACCCGTCAAAAAGAAGCCAGCAAATCCATGACCTCTGACTCCAGGATTTGGTCTAGTGGCTGGGACCTCATAGGTGAATGTGGTGCCAACCAGCATGCAAATGTTCTGAAGCAAGAGTTAGTCCACAGCACTGAGCTTAGAGGAAGGTGCTAATGTCACCATGTAGCCAGGTAGCACTCTCCATGAGCAGGGCAGGGCGATGGGTGTGGGCAGATACTGTTGATGCTTGTTCCCAAGTGTTTGAAAACCCACCTTGGATATGGTTGCCAAGAGCTCTTAGAAACAAACCGAATACAGAACAGCCATTTTTCTCCATCAGTACAAGATACTGTTAGCCAAATGCAGACTTTTGGTTTGGTTAAGAAACACGTGTCCATCACACTCTCCTATTGACAGGCTGTGGTTGCTGACTGGGGTGCAGTAAAAAGGGTGTACTAGCCACAGCCTGGAAGCTCAGGGCTCCTGACCATGTGTGTGGTGACACCTTGTCCTGACCACTGGGTCAGCCAACAAATGGATTTTTAAATATTATTCAGTCTCTTCCAACAGAACCTCATTAGCTACGCCCATTGTCGCCTTGTATCTTGTTGGTGAATTGGGTTTTCAGTTCAGTAGAAGCTTAGAATTTTCCTACTCATGCAGGCAGATTAGAGCTCAGCTAACTCAGGTGTAACCTGCTTAATTCACCATCCACCCAATTACTGTAAATGCGCACAACCAGGCTGCTGGGTAACCAGGCTGCTGGGAAGGGGTCTGCCTCCGCATAACAAAAGAGCAAGAAAGCAGACCTCCCGGTGAGGCTTTGCATGGCAGACACCTTAGAAAGCAGCAAATGCTCCAGTAAGTTTGAAAATCTATGAATTCCAAGTGGGAAAAAAAGATAGCATAGTCTTTGTGCATCTGAGATCTGCTTGGAGCGCAACAAAAAAAAAAGCCATTTAGTGGTACAAGAAGATCACCTGTTTCCAAATGAGAACCGAATTCACCGGGTTTTTACACAATTCAATCTTTAACACCTAGGGGTTTTCATTAGGAATAAGTATATGATGGAGACTGGAATCAAGGATATTGTTCTAACGTGAACCCTCTGTCCTTCAGAGAGCTTAACTTTGAAATAGGAACTTAATTGCAAGTCTTTTGCTCTAAAGAACATTAATTGGATATATCTTATCGTGGCATAAAATTATGTTTCAAAGGGAGATAACTAAAAAACACCAGACTTTTGTTTTGACAGGTCATTTTTCTCAAAAGGTATACCCAGAAAATAAATTACCTGAGCATATACTTTAAAAAGAATAGAAAACTAATCTAAAAGGACCAGTTAAAATTTTCTTTTTTTTTTTTTTTCAAAAAGGGTATGGACTAAATGAAAGTTTCCAGCCTGACGGAGAATAATATTGTTACCTGTGAAAGGATGCTGTATGCAGTGTTTCTTCATGTTGTAAATGACTAGTTCATGGTAACAAAATATCCGCCATATTCCTGCTGAGCCATTGCTGTGCGATGTGCCTGGGAACACTTCTTGGCCCTGTTGTGGAGTAACTGCATTGTATTTTGAAAAGCATAGCCAAGAGAATTGAGCAGGGCAATAAAGAAAAGTCTGTGTACTCCTGACATCATTCATTCTAAGCCTGACCTGGAGAAGTCCCCAACCGCGTTAGTTTCTGCATCTGTAAAGGCCAGTGTCTACCTCTCTGGAGCATGCAGCCAAATGAAGCTATAAGCAACTTACCAATCACATTAAATTTTCTCCCCCTCTTCCCCTTCCTCTCTCATTGGTAAATCTGCAGACTCCCTAGCCATTGAGGAGCCATTCTCCTAAGGTCTTTGATGAACATTGTTTCCATCTTGAGAGAGACCATTTCAAGAACTCTGCTCTGTAGAGAAATACCACCCCCTTCCCAGAGAGCATCCCAGAGAATTCCCTCTTCAGCAACCTTAACACAGGAAATCCTTCCAAGTCAAGCCCTAAAAGGCTTACCAAGAAGAAGAAAAGAACAAAAGCAGACAGTGGATTTTGGATTAAATATTTGGGATGTTTCATACACTTTACAACCCTCCTTCAAATCCATTTTCTCTAAGAGAACTAACAATGGTAGGAAACAACATTTGTTTAACTTTGAATAACTTGGAATTTTGAAAACATCTTTGACCCTGTTTTCATGGTGGCTATTAAATATCTCCCTCCGTGTGCCACAAAACATGTACATTTAAGACATCCTTGTTGAGTCACTTGGTATCCAGTATCCCTACACTACCCTTAATATAACTGTCATGTACATAAAAGGAAGAATTTCCAAGAGAAAGAATTCTACGGAAATAAGTCACTAATCTTTTTATCTATGGAGACAAGGTCTCACTATGTAAACCAGGTTGACCAGTAACCCTTCTACCTTCCTCCAAGTGCTAAGATTCCCGGCCTTGGGTCACCCCTCCTAGTCATGATGCATTTTTTTTCACTCTTCAGCAATTTCAAGTTAATATCCTACCAGCTCAGTAGTGCAACAAGAAGGCCCTCTCTTCACAAAGCAAGACCTAACTTGAACTAAATATACCTGGGTCATTCATTCATCTTCGAACTCTATAGCAAGAGATGGCCTGGGACACGGGGAATTGACCAGGTAGGAAATGGTTTCTCAAAGGAAACTAGGGCTGTTACCAAAAAAAAAGTGGAATACATGATATGTTAAAAAAATCAAATAGGCTTCAGATCATTAGATAACAAGTACCCAATGTGTTTCTCCACCCCACGGAGTTATTCTGAACCACAGAACAGATGTCCACAGAGAAGTTTTCTCAGGAATACAGGGGACATAAAAGATAGCTATAAATCTTCCAGGGAAGGACTCAGAAAATGAATGTACTTGTTAGGGAATTTATGATTCTTTCTCAGCCACATATGTTCCTGGCCAGAATGTATCTCAAGTATACTCTGCAGAGATAATTGAGCTGATTATCAAGGAAGTTGCTAGCTGGTGCATTAAGGTGTGTGGTTTTTTGAGACAGGGTTTCACTGTAGCTTTGGAGCCTGTCCTGGAACTAGCTCTTGGAGAACTCACAGAGATAGGCCCGACTCTGCCTCCAGAGTGCTGGGATTAAAGGCGTGCGCCACCACTGCCAGCTAAACTTCTATTTTCCTGAGAGCAGAGAGGGAAGTTCCAAGCTGTACTGTTGGCTATTATGCTGAGTACTTCAACAGCTGCGGAGCGTAATGTCTTTCACAAAGTTCCAGGACTGAGGAGAAGGTAGAGGAAGCAAGGCTATGTAGGGAAAGGGGTGTGAGCTTTGAAGCGGAATCAATCTCTGTCTTTCCATCTAGAGCAGGACACTGAGTGTCTCAGTGGGCCGGGGATCCTGTGTGCCAAAGAATCACGTAAACACATATGAAAGTCCCTGACCTCAGTTAACATGCACTCTAAGAGAATGTGCACTCAATCTTTAGATCAATATTTCACCAGCTGTATAAACTTAATTATTGTCATCTGTGAAGAGGTTGTGATTATCCATTGTGTAAAAGTGTTCAGTAAGACCTGCTTGGGATGAGAGCGGGCAGAAGAAATAGGGAATAAGTGATGGCTGTTTTAGATATAATTGTACTTTACACAAACAGTAAATAGCAAGAGTAATAGAGTGATACTTTTGCCATAAGAATATACAAAATCACATATAAAAATAGATAAATTATCCCAGTAGACACAAAAGATAGTCATTATGCTTCCTATAAAAATGGTACAAACAAGAAGGAGCAAGCATCCTCATCCGTCAACATTTCTGAAACACCGACTCTCTTTTGCCCACCCGTTGTCTGTTACGTTGGTTGTTCTGGGGCTCAAGGCCAGGTCTGTGCACACTGCACAAGCTCTCTACACAGCTCCAGCGCTGCTCTGGGAATGCTGACCCTGGAGAACAGTCCTCTGACCTCTGCTCCGACTCTTGGTTCTGCAACAGTGCCCTGGTCTGGCTCTACCTTGCTCTTCACATCAAAGTGAATAACCGAGAGCTCTAGCTTTAAAAAGGATCGTGGTTACTCCACAAAAGTGAAACAAATGGGCTGAGAGAAAGGCTGTAAGGAAACCGTTTTCCATGGCTGCGTAACCCCAGCAATAGAACAGCAATAGCTGCTAAATTCTCGCCCAGTCCTACAAGTGCGCAGATTATTGAGATTTTCAAAGTGGCAGCTTTGATTTGAAGATTCACCTCATTGACTATCTAATTCATTCCTAATGACATAATCATTGGTGAACAGTAAACGCAATTCAGAGGGTCAGAACTCTCCTATTAGTCATTAGCTTTTATATGCGGAGTGCATTTTTACTGCTGAGCCTTGGGTTTTATTACTTAAAAGAAGAAGAAAGTATCCCCATTTCTAAGGTGATGGTTATTAAAGTGCTGCCACAAACTGTCCATGGTTATTATAGCACAAATAGAGAGCTGTTTGAAACATGCACAAACACATTTAAATCTGTATCACCAAAAAAATTTTTTCACGAATAAAACTCAACTAGAGATAAATTAATTACCTTATTATGCTCCACAAGGAAAACCAGTGTTAGATGCCCTGCTGCATTGTTCAGGGTATGCAATCAATATTTTCCTGTCTAACCATATTTAACTTTGCATACAGATCCAAATCCCTCTCTACTAGGAATTCTAATACAACACTCTGAGCATAACTCATGGCCATGGCCAGGTGAATTAAAGATTCCCTGAAATGCACCACACGAAAGGAAGTCATATTTCACCTGCATCTACTTCACTTATTCATGACCTAATCCTTCAACCCCCAACCCTCTCTATGGCCCTTTATTAATTTAAACAAACATACTCAATTTGAACTTTTCTGGTAAAACATAAATATGCATAGTTACCTTATCATAGATTATTTATAAATATTAAAAACGTATATAGTGAGTACTTATGTAAGAATAAGTTCCTAAAATGTTATATTATTAATTTTAAAAGTGTGCTTGCTTGTACTAGACCCCTTTAGAAGCTTACTTATAGATTCAATTACCTGTAACTAAAATATTGATTCTCTTTCTACATTCTGAAGATGGATGGGATTGTGTCATAGTGTTTGGGTTTCCAATGGGCACCCTGAAAGCCTTTTAAATGTGCCTAGGAAATTGCTGAGTGGCAAATTCAAAAGCTCCCTAAGCATGGGGAGTGTCTTAGTGTTTCCATTGCTGTGATGAAACACCCTAGCTAAAAAGTAAGTTAGGGAGGAAGGGTTTATTTGGCTTACACAGCACTGTTCGCCATTGAAGGAAGTCAGGACAGGAGCTCAAACAGGACAGGAACCTGGAGGCAGGAGCTGATGCAGAACCATGGAGGGGTGTTGCTTACTGGCTTGCTTCCCCTGGCTTGCTCAGCCTGCTTTCTTATAGAACTCAGGACCAGCAGCCCAGGAATGGCACCACCCACCATAGACTGGGCCCTCCTCCATCAATCACTAATTAAGAAAATGCTGTACAGCCAGATCTTATAGAGGCATTTTTTAAATTGAGGTTCCCTCTTTGCAGATGACTCTAACATGTGTCAAGTTGACATAAAACTAGCCAGGACAGGGAGGATATATTTTTATGACTGTTGGTAGTATGTTTTCCCATGAACTATGATAGAGATGTTGTCAGTGCTTTTCTTAGGGCTAGGACTCATCTCCTGAAGGAAGCAGATGAAGATGGAAAGGTCTATCTTGACTCAGTCTGAAAGACACAGTCCTCCGTAAAAGGGAAAACGTGGTGGCAGCAGTTTGAGCCTGTGGGACACATTGTGACCACACACAGGAAGCAGAGGACAGACAGCAAGTAGCACAGGCTGTAAAAGCTCAAGGCCTGTCCCCAGTGACCAGCTTCCTCCTATAAAAGGTCTAGAAAACCCCCAAACAGCACCACAGCTAGGAACCAATGAGCCTGTGGGGACATTTGTACTCCTAGGGACTGATGCTTAAAAAGACAGTGGTGTAACAGGGAAAACTCCATAACAGTGATGGACTTGTTTGTATTCCTATACACATTTATATGTGTGTGTTATTATATACCATATGTGTCATGCATGCTAAGAAAATATATAAGGGAAATCTGATTTTGTGTTATCTTGAAGCTACTAAACTTTAATTATAGATTATAAGAGTAAAAGGTATTTCCAGTACTTTACACTTAAAGTCTAAATTTAATCAGTGTTTACCTCTTTATCCATAACTTCTCTGTTTTACAAATTTCAAAGTTAAATATTCTCTTCCAGTATATGTCTTGGTAAACTTTATAATATATCCTGATATTAAATACTTCTAAGACTTAACACTGGAGTCTTAGAGAAAAGCAGTCTCTCTTGTTCCGCTCATTGAAATTGCACACAGCACTGCCCTGCCTCATCTAGAGGACATAAATACTCCCAGGAAGTAAATGCCAAAGTTTTCATCTAATGGAGCTAAGTGGACTTGGTACCCAACATTAACGCAGTCATTAACCCAGTCACATTATTAAAACAAACAAGTTATTTGAAAGAATGAGCAATACCTTCATATAATATTAATGAGAATATTTTATAATCCTCAGAGGCAAAGACTCACCCATTTATCAATAGGAAGTCCTTTTGCAGATTTTCCCAAAGGCGCAACATTATCAATCTTTGCTTTTTCAAAAGAAAAAATTTTAAATAGAGATGCTTTCATATCTCTTAAAAATTAATAATTAAATACAAGTAAAGATTTTACCAAGAATTCTTCTGAAGTAAATCAGTTTTAGTCCTAACTGAGGCAATGTTCTCAAAGGTCAAACTGATCACTAAACTATAACACGCGTATGTAAAGCTGAGTTGTTTTAGTACTCTGTACCTGGAGTTCATGGTCGAGACACAACTTGTTACACTGTCTCATGCCATTGAACATAACTCATAGTTCTTTATCTTTAATTTAGAGAAAATATGGGTCAATAGCTGAGCCCATACAGGTTGGAAAACCATAATCCTAGACATTTAAGAACCTAAGAAGAAGATTTCAAACTCAAGGCCAGTCTAGCCAGCTTAGGAAGATGAGCCCCTGTTTCAAAAAATAAAGGCAGGAAGGAACAAAGGAGAAAAGAGAAAACAGAAGAAAAGCAGAAGTAGAGGGTTAACAAATAGAGCTCAGTGGTAAAGTTCTTGCCTAGCAGAAGTAGAGGGCTAACAAATAGAGCTCAGTGGTAAAGTTCTTGCCTAGCACAAAGACCCTAGGTTCAGTTCTTAGTACTACAAACAAAACAACTTCAAGTGGAACCTCTTGCCATGTTTTACCAAAAAGCCTTTAACAGCTGACCATGTTCTATGGACGTTTCCTAAAATCTATACCTCCCACCACAACTGTGCTCTTTCCCATGGGATAATAGCCATCCTAATGTTTCCTTACTAACAGTCCAAGTAATGCTGACCTTTTCTACAGCTCTAGTTCAATCCTCAGCCAGGAAGTGAAGCGTGGAGTAAGAGTCAAAGTAACATAAACATGTGCTCAGGCCTGGGGAAGCTGGCGCAGGAAGATATCATGGAGTGGGCGTCTCCAGCTTTTAAAGACTGTCCAGCACATGTGCACAGGGGCTTATGTAGCTGCATCAGGTCCAGATCACATGGCAATGCTGCAAGTGGATCACATAGGGCTTGAGGGAAGTGCCAGTGCTTGGGGTGGCTGGACACTTTGCCAGCGCACGGGGTGATGGAAATGATAGCAATAATGACACACAGATTTGTGATTTCCCAGGCAGCTGGTAAGGTGGAGGATCCCTAGATATTCATGGGCTAGCTAACCTAATCCTCACAGTGGCCATGCAGAAAATGTTCCAAACAATGCAGAAAGCAAGAATTGGCTCCCAAAGTTGTTATCTGACTTTGACACATGGACCTTGGCCCTAACTCACACATGAACACACACACACACACACGCGCACACACTCACTCACATATGCATTCACATACACAGAGATGGTAAGAGAGAGATTTTTAAAGAGACATCAGTGCAAAGTCATTCTCAGAAAACTGCACACAGTTTCATCCCCGAGGCTGCACATGAGATTCTTGTAGTATTTCACAACTTTTATTGGGGAGACATGAAGAAACCTCAGTTCACCCCTGACAGCACACCAACAACAGCCCAAAGAAATTATTCCATTCCAAGAGTACCCTGGTGAACTAATGAGATTTTTGGAGTTACTTACAGGTTCGTGGGTGACTCAAGAAGCTGCGTCACCGAAACCCTGCCCAGTGTGGGTAAAGATGCCCCAATGCTGCAGCCTGGAGTTTCCTGCACACATGTAGGCAGCCACAACCAGAGTCTCCTCATCCCACCAACTTCTCCATTTATATAACCTCAAAGAAACCATGTGCGTCTAAACATTTCCTTGTGGGTTCTTTCTTTGTTTGTTGTTTGTCTGTTTGACAGTTGTGTGTATTTATATAATGGATGCTACTCACTTCCATGCCCACTCTCCTCCCTCATCCTGCTCCCTCAGCGGTCCTCCCTGTGCCAGTTGTGGGGCCCACTGAGTTTGATTAGTTCCTTGCCTCCCGCATTAGTGGGAGGTTATTCAGTGAAGCGAGGACAACTTACCTGTGGCTACACCACTGAAGAAAATTACACCCCTCCCCAATATTAGTTAATTGCCAATATTTATTCTGGGAGGTTTGGGGTTTTGGAAACATCCCCCCCTTTTTGAGTTCTTGTAACTTTCTTGTGTTTTGTGACCACCTCTACTTCGATGAGGGAATATCTTTGTGCTGGATAATTTTATGTCAACTTGATACAAGCAAAAGTCATCTGAGAAGAGGGAAGCATCAATTAAGAAAATGCCTCCATAAGGTTTGTAGGACATTTTCTTAATTACAGATTAATATGGGAGGACCCAGTCCATTAAGGGTGGTGCCATTCCTTGGTTTGTGGTTCTGGGTTCTAGCCTACCCAATTTGCTTTTGGGATTGGTGTTTCATCATAGCAATAGTAACCCTGAGGCCATCTTGATCTGAAGGAAACAGCTACATAGCACATGGAAGGAAGGCAAGAAAGGAAATGCAAAGGCATGTGAAGAGGGCTAGAAGTGAAGAGACCTGAACATCACACTGGAAAGTTCTCAAAGCCAGTGTGGCCTAGGTGAATTTATCTCTATGTCTTCACTTGGACAAAAAACTTGGGCTTTCATAAGAACACTAACATGGCATCTATGCGAATTCTTTGATGCACTGTAATGAGACTCAGGTGTAAATATTTTTTTTTTCTTTTTGGTTTTTCGAGACAGGGTTTCTCTGTGGTTTTGGAGCCTGTCCTGGAAGTAGCTCTTGTAGACCAGGCTGGTCTCAAACTCGGTGTAAATATTTTTAATAAACTTCTGTTCACAGTGTTTTAACATGGCTGCAGGCCTGGTAGAGTTGGCCAACTATGAGTACATTACTAAAATTAAAACCCTCCATCCTAAGGGACTATAAATACCAGTGGCCAGTGGAGGAAAGAGGTAACTCAAGCATTGCCACCTGGGAACTGTCATCCCCATCCCATTCTCCATGAATTTCATGGGAGTTTGTCTTGCTGGGATTGGGAGAGGATGGATAAAGGAACAGGATGAGAAAAGCTGATAAGAAAAGGTCTGCTATGGGGCTCCTTAGCATGATGACACAAATGTCCCGGCTTCATGGTGCTACCCAGGCACCGGCGCTCTGAGAGCTTCGGCAAATGTCCTGACCGTTCCCACCCAGGAACTCTGCAGAAAAGTGAGCCCTGAAGAGAGCAGCCCAGCTGTGGTCACAGAGGCAGGGAGCCATCAGGAGAGGGAGGGGCTATAAGAAGAAGAAGTTAAAGAACAGAGTAAGAAATGAAGTCTGTGATACTCACCACAAGCATTTTGGGCCTCCCAGTGATGAAGGCTGGGCCTTTCCCTATAGAGGTCTCACACTTCGATGAGAGGAAAACAAACAAAATCTGTGCTGTTAGAGTTGCTACTGTGCCACTTCCACCACAACTCATGTAGCCTGGGAAGACATACTAATAATCATTGCTGTTTACCAGATGACAACAATCTCTAAGGGGAAAACGCCCTTCATTTCATCATTGCCTAGTCCTAGTATCTGTGAAGAGGGGTGAACAAATGTTGGCTGAATGAATATAAAAAGCTTAGGACTCTCATCATTCCTGGCTTCCCTGAATTACCACATGAAGTCTTTGACTTTCTGGCCTCCTGAGTAGCACATCAGATTCACAATCAATGGATAAGAAGTGAATTAAATGAAAATCTGAAGCTTCTGGAAGATTCCAGAAGCTCCCAAACTTCCATGAGTGTCATCTGTAAGCGTATCTAAAAACTCCTCTGGAATCCTAATAGTTTCCATCTGTAACATCTCCTTGGGGTGGTAACTGTCATATGTTACCATCCCCTGGGTGAGTAGCGTATCCTCCCCTGTGCCTATCTGTCTAAAACTCTGCAGAGTGTTATTTGTCATCGAGAGTGTCTTTCCACAGGCATAATCTGGGCGTTCAGACTCGCTAATCACTCTGTGTCTGCCCTGAGCAGCACTAAACTCAATGTAGCTTCCCTAGCTCAGCCGCACTATTCTTCCTGACTTCACTGAGAACAACATGCTTTGACCCAAGTCATTACGGTTGTAAATCACAACATGCAAAATCCTTCTATCTAACACATTCCTTCCAAAGGCGGAGGGCACATCACACAGTTTGCACGTTGTAATTTGAATCATTGTCCTAAGTAAAACTGCCAAGGAGAATTCCCGTATCTTTTTTGGCTGGACCTCAGAATTCATTATGACTTGAGACTCCTCTTCTCAAAAGGCCGAGGATGATACATAACAAAATAAATAGAAGTTTGGGGTTTGTTTTTAGGAGGTATAAGCTTGCTGATAATTGTATAAACAGCAAAAACTACTTTTGAAATAAGATGCTCTGCATTTTTTTTACAACTGAGAAAAATCATGTTTATTTCTTCCGTTTGAACATACCTTGGCAAGAATATTCTGATTTTATCCAATAAATATAGGTTCAGCCCATTTTCTCTGCAGACTTTTTTCTCCTGCTAAATTTTCCTAAGTATAATGTGATATTGGCATTCTCAATGGAAACACTGTTTCTTTCTCTGGTCTCCTATAAGCTGTTTATCATTTGCTTCTCAATGTCAGACAAAATTAATCTTCTAAAAGCAGGTCCCACTCTAAGATGCTTTACAACTAAAAGCTCCAGCAAGACTTTTTCACGTGTTAAAAACACCAGGCAAGCACCCCAGGTGCCGTCACACTGCTTGCACTACCTGCAGCAATGCCATCCGAGGAGCTTCACGGCCATCGAGGAAGCCTTTTTGTTGCATAAATCACTAAACTCTTTCAGGACCTTTTGCATGAGCAGAGATATTTTTAGAGTTTAGCATCAATAACAATGAAAACTGGGATGGCAGCATCTTAGGGATCTCAGATATCCTCAGCTATCATGTGGTAGGTCCTGACCACTGCTTCTCACTGAAGAACTTCTAAAAGAGTGAACATTTTAACACCCTTTTCTAACCTAACACATACACCACATTCTCTCTCTCTCTCTCTCTCTCTCTCTCTCTCTCTCTCTCTCTCTCTCTCTCTCATACACATACATCATGACATTACTTTTACAGTTAATTCTGCCCTTTTCCTACAGATACTATAACAAAGATTATAGCTTTCAATCTACTTATATTCAGTAGTTATAAGACAAATTATGTGAACATATGTTATACATTAGGAATGACTTCAACTTGGTATATTTGACAATGGAAGATTCTACTCAGTAATTGCTTTTTATTAGAAAATATAAGATCTTAACCAAAGAAGATAACTGAACCTTATGAAGATTCGTCTTTCTTCTTCTAGGTGCTCAGGCCAAAACTCTTTGGAACCCTCCTTGATTTCTTTCCTTTTTTTCATCCACACCCAACTATTGACAACCCTGACAACCCTGATCTAATAAGGTCACAATCCAACTTTCCACCACAACAGACACAGCCTGCTTCAGCCAAGCTTCTCACAGTTGACTTTCTACTGCTGTGATAAAGACTCTGATCATCTTGATCCTATTGCACGTAATGGCTTTGTGGGAGCCCAGGTAGTTTGGATGCTCACCTTAATAGACCTGGATGGAGGTGGGTGGTCCTTGGACCTCCCACAGGGCAGAGAAACCTGCTTGCTCTTTGGGCTGAGGAGGAAGGAAGACTTGATTGGGGGAGGGGGAGGGAATGGGAGGTGGTGGCGGGGAAGAGGCAGAAATCTTTAATAATTAAATAAATTAATTAAAAAAAAAAAGCAGTTCAGGGAGGGAGGGGCCTATTTGGCTTCCAAGTCACAGTTGATCACTGAGGGAAGCAGAGGCCTTGGAGGACCTGCTCTCAGAGCTTGCTCAGTCTGCTTTCTTACTCGAGGCAGAACCGCCTGCCCCAGAACAGCTCTTCCCACAAGGAGCTGTACCTGCCCCATCTGGCATTATCATAACAATTCTCCCTTAGACTTGCCTAAAGGCCAGTGGGTTGGAGACAATTCCTCAATTGATATTCTAAGCCCCACAAAGCTGGCCTCTCAGATTCTTCTTTTAATCGTCTGTCCTCCACTCTCCATCAAAAGTCACAGTGCCCTTTTAAAAAGTTCACTCATAATCCCTAGTGGATAATGTGTTATTGTTGTTTTGATAAATGGACTTGTTATCAAAGTGCCTTCTAAATACTTATGTTTATGTCCAGAGATCAGTGCTGCTCAACCTTGGTCAGCAAGCTTCTGCGGTGTGCAGCAGCCAATGAAGAAACCTGTAACTGGGTGAAGTGCTGAGAATAAATCACTGTTGAGTGCTCGGCCATCAGTAGGACATCCGTAGGACATTCAGTCCCCTCACTAAGCATAGGGAGCGTTGTAAAAGAGCCAAAGCCACAAAACAAAACAGTCAAGAGCTAGAGGATGGGGGAAGAAGGGAAGGAGTCCTGGGAAATGCCATCACCTGGACATGATGTGGCTGTTTTACTCAAGAACTCATTACAGCAACATGGTGACCTTCACGAGCTCCAGCCAATATGATAGTGAATACTTTAGCAGCTAACATTAACTGAATAATGCTCTCTGAGCCTGGAAGAGGGAGTTTCTCCCTCAGCTGATTCTTTCAGGAAACACCTCACAGGTATACTCAGAAGCATGTCTCCTAATTGATTCCAGATACCTTCAAGATGACAATCTAAATTAACCATCACACACAGCAAATACAACTAAATCCCCACGAAGCTTGTAATCACCTTTCATAGTCATCTCTGCTCTACTAGATTGTCTTGGCATGGAAAGAGTTAACCCTCTTTGGCTGCAGAGTTTGGAACCAACCCAACCTAGTCCAGCAGCTTCCCAAAGAGACCATGGAACAGAAGCCCCAAATGAAATGCCTAGGCAGTTGTTCAGTGACAAATAAGAGACAGGAAGAAATGAGCATAGATTATTCAGTCTTCATCCACTGAGAGTTTTGAAGTCCCGATATTCAGGCAGTCTCTCTGTAATTGTTCTCAGTGTCTGGCTGTTATAGTTGGATCTAGTGTACTCGGTTTCATGGGTTTAAGACTGAGCCTCCAGTCTGAGATACTGTTGGGAGGTTGTGAAGACTTTAGGAAACAGAAGCTAGTGGAAGAAAATCAGATCACTGGGGTGTGCCCTTGAAAGAAATGTTGAGACCCAAGACCTTATCTTTCTCCTGCTTCTTCATGACCACCAAAGGCGAGCAGCTTTCTCCACTATGGATTCTTTATCATAATAGACATTTTGTCACCAACCCAGAAATAATAGAACCAGCCAGCTATGGACTAAAAGCTCTGAAGCCATGAACGGAAATGCCTCTTCCCTTCCTTTAATCTCAGTCACTCTGTCACAGCAGAAAGCAGATGACAGGCCTTCTTCTCAGGCTGGAACCAATTCAAAATCCACCGCCTTTTCTGTTTCTTGATTTCTCTGCTCTTTGCCCTTTCCCTCACTTGGTTGCCCTGGATTGTATCTTACAAAATACTGGGATATTCACCATGTTTTAGTTCTACATTCTAGGAAATCGAAAGTACATTCACACACACATACACACACACTCACACACACACACACACTCTCACATACACACACACATCCTCACGCATACTCTCAGAAAAACATTGTCACACCTACTCGTATAAATACATGCTCTCTCACACATATATACACCCACCCCCAACACACTCATGTATACACAGATGCTCTCTCTCGCACACCGCAGTCTTACATACACACATATGTTCTCTCTCACACACACATGCACATCCTCTCTCTGTGTCTCTGTCTCTGTCTGTCTGTCTCTCTCTCTCTCTCTCTCACACACACACACACACCACAGTCTTACATACACACATATGCTCTCTCTCACACACACATGCACATCCTCTCTCTGTGTCTCTGTCTCTGTCTCTCTCTCTCATACACACACACACAACTTTTCCCTTACTCTATGCAAGACCTATTTATGCATAGGGCACATTTTAGGGGTCATACCTCTCCATGTAAACCCTAAAATAGTGTGTGCAGATCTTCAGTCCTGAGTCCCCACGTGTGTCCTCATAGACACCAGGAGTGATCTTTCCCACATCACAACTCCTCCCACAAGTATCTGTAGTGATGTTCTTCACTGAGAGTATATTACATGCCAAGCTTTGTAGTGACATTTTTTGCTCACAACAACCCTGAAAAGTATCAAAACAGTCTTAAAAACTCATTCGTGTTGAAGTATTTATGATTTATTATGTTCCCCTTTGGAGTTATTTGTCTGCATAAAGTTGACCCCATCAACAGAAATGAATCACTGGTACACTTTCATGCATCTAGGAGCAAGGGGCTTCGTGGGACAGGCAGGGCGCCTTCCTTTCTCATGCTCCACAGTTCACAGCTCACACGCATCACTGAGTGTGGCTTTGGAAAGAGCTTGGCATTGTTTAATGAGGATGTGTAAAGTAAAGTCCCCTGAGATAAGACAGGTCTTTTATTTCTTGGGTATCCTGTGTTTACTTCTGAACTTAATTTCAGCCTCTGTTTGTATTCCCTTTCTACAGCTGGGTCGAAAGTAACAGGGCATCCATACAGAGAGGACCCAGACTTCTTTGACTTTCTTGACATTCAATGAATTGCAGTTCAAGATATCCAGGTTTTGAAAAAAAAAAGCTGCAAATTACATAACCAACTGTTAACTCCACTAAACCTGGCAAGACGAATGCCTGTCCTAAGATTTCTGTAAAGAAACCATGAATAGAAGAGAATAAAAAATTCCCAAACTCAAGCAAAAAAGGAAGTAATGGTGGCGACATTCTCCCCTTCGATACATGCCATTTATGCAACACATTGTGAGTAGATTCAGCGACAAAAAGTTGGCTCAAAAAGGATTTTAAATTATTCCGAAGATCATTTAAATATATGGGCTTGCATACATTTTCATTAATAACGATTTCACTGCCTGCATAGATTGTGTCCTGATACACTGGTTGATGATATAGATATACTTTGAAATAATGGTAATGATAACATCAAATGATCACAATTTACAAAATATTTAATAAATAAATACCTAAAACATAAAGATACTGTGCAATTTTTCCAATGATGTTTAAATTTAAGCAATATTCCGTCTATTATTTTAAATAATTACAGCAAACAGGTAAGAGGATATTTGTGTTGTTGAGACAGGGTTTCACTGTATAGCTCAGGCTGGCCTCACTATTGTAACTCAGGCTGGCCTCACCATGTAGCTCAGGCTGGCTTCACTATGGTGGTTCAGGATGACCTCACTATGTGGCTCAGACTGGCTTCACTATGTGACTCAGGCTGACCTCAATATGTAGCTCAGGCTGGCCTCACTATGTGGCTCAGGCTTGCCTTGAACCTGTGCCTTTCCTGCCCCAGTGTCCCAAGGGCTGGGGTTACAAGTGTGAGTCACCATGTTGAATATGAAGTTTGCTCCTAAAAGTAAAGCATAAAAAGGAGATACACGGCTACAGAAACCCTGATTTCCTCTGCTTTGCTGAATATTGAGGTGCCGTGTATAAAACAATGCAGCATAAGCCGAATGGGCACTTTAGCCAGGATAGTTCAAAACAATTCTTTTTTGGTTTATTTCTTAATTTTAAATTTTTTATTCATTTTACATACCAATCACAGTTCCTCCTCCCACTCCTCCCAACATCCCCCCCCACCAGCACCCACCCCTCTGTATGGGTAAAGCCTGCAGTGGGGTGTCAACAAAGCCTGGCACATTAAGTTGAGGCAGAACCAATCCCCTCCCTACTGCATCAAGGCTGAACAAGGCATTCCACTATAGGGACTAGGCTCCAAAAATCCAGCTCACGCACCAGAGAGAGAGCCTGGTCCTATTGCCAGGGGATCCCTCAAGCAGACCAAGCTACACAACTGTCACCCCTATACAGTGGGCCTAGCTCAGTCCCATGCAGGTTCCCAGCTACCGGTCTAGAGTTGACGAGTTACCGCGAGCTTGGTTCAGCTGTCTCTGTGAATTTACACATCATGATCCTGACTCCCTTATGAACCAACACTCTCTTTGACTAGACTCTCAGAGCTCTGCCTAGTTCTTAGTTGTGGGTCTCTGCAACCGCTTCTATCAGTTACTAGATGAAGGCTCTGTGATGATAGTTGGGGTAGTCACTAATCTGAATACCAGGGAAAGTCGGTACAGGCCCCCTCTCTACTATTGCTAGAAGTCTTAGACGGTATCATACTTGTGGATTCCTGGAAAATTCCCTAGCACCAGGTTTCTCCCTAAACCCATAATGGCTCCCTCTATCAAGATATCTCTTTCATTGCTCTTCCACTCCGTCTGTCCCTCCCCCAACTTAGCCATTCCATTTCCTCATGTTTTCATCCCCTATCCCCTCCCCTCCAGAGCTCCCCACTCCCAGTTTACCCAGGACATCTCATCTACTTCCCCTTCACAGCGTAATCAGGCATCTCTCTTAGGGTCCTCTTTGTCACTTAGCTTCTCTGGGGCTGTGGATTATAGTCTGGTTTTCCTTTGCTTTACAGCTAGTATTCACTTATGAATGAATACATACTGTGTTTGTCTTTCTGGGTCTGGGTTACCACACTTAAGATTTTTTTTTCTAGTTCCACCCGTTTGCCTGCAAATTTCCAGATGTCATTGTTTTTTACATCTGAGTAATACTCCATTGTGTAAATGTACCACATTTTCTTTATCCTTTCTGTGGTTAAGGGGCATCTAAGTTGTTTCCAGGGTCTGGCTATTATAAATAATGCTGCTATAAACATAGTTGAAGAGGTGTCCTTATGATAAAATTGAGCACCCTTTGTGTAAATGCCCAAGACTGGTACCTCTAGATCTTAAGGTACATTGATTTTCAATTTTTTGAGCAATCACCATACTGATTTCTAAACTGCTTGTACAAGTTTGCAGCCCCACCAGCAGTGGAGGAGTGTTCCCTTTACTCCACATCTTTTTCAACATTGCTGTGGGAGCACATTCTGCTCCTTCAGCCAATAGCCTTTAAGATACCAGCCCACTTGGGCATGGTCTCTTACAGTTTAAAAAGCAGCAGGAACCGTGTACCTCTTGCTTCTGGCTCCCGTTTCGGCTGCTAGACTCTGTTTCCTGTTTGCGCTCAAAGGACTGTTGTTTAAGACAGTGATCTGTAAGTTTTCTCCTTAAATAAATAACCCTTTTATTATCAATAATTCTGAACGGGTGTGGAATTGTTTTATGATATCACAACATAAGCTGTCATTGGTGTTTTTGAGCTTAACCATTCTGACAGGTGTAAGATGCTAACTCAGAGTTGTTTTGATTTGCCTTTCCTGATGGCTAAGGATGTTGAACATTTTTTTTTATGTCTTTCAGCCATTTGAGATTCTTCTGTTCAGAATTCTTTGTTTAATTCTGCACCCCATTTTTAAATTGGATTATTTGGAATTTTGATGTCTAATTTTTTGAGTTCTTTATATATTTTGGAGATCAGCCTTTTGTCAGATGTGGGGTTGGTGAAGATCTTTTCCCATTCAGCAGGAAACTGTTTTGTCTTGTTGACTGTGTCCTTTGCTTTACAGAAGCGTCTCAGTTTTGAATCCCATTTATTTATTGTTGCTTTCAGTGTCTGCTACTGGTGTTATATTTAGGAAGAGGTCTCCTGTGCCCATGCATTGAAGGCTACTTCCCACTTTCTCTTCTATCAAGTTCAGTGTGGTCGGTCAGATTTATATTAAGGTCTTTGATCCACTTGGACTTGAGTTTTGTACATGACAATAGATGTGGTCTATTTTCATTCTTCTACATGTTATGCCAGCACCATTTGTTGAAGCTGCTTTCTTTTTCCAATGTATAATTTTAGCTTTTTTGTCAGATATTCATAGGTGTGTGGATTAATACCATGGTCTTCAATTCAATTCTATTGGTCTACATGTCTGTTTCTATGCCAATACCAAAACATTTTTGTTACTATAGTTCTATAGTAGAGTTTAAAGTCATGGGTGGTGTTGCCTCCATAAATTCCTTTGTTGTACAGGATTATTTTAGCTAACCTGGGCTTTTTGTTTTTCCATATGAAGTTGAGTATTGTTCTTTTCATGTCTGTGAAAAATTGTACTGGGATTCTGATAGGGATTACAATTAATCTGTAAATTGCTTTTGGTAAGATTGTCATGTGAAGCAGAACACATCAGATGGGGGGAGGATGCTAAAAAAGGAATCCCATACTAGATCCTAATAAGATATACTAAGGTTTTCCTTTATTAAAAAGGAAACTCACGGATCACAACAAGGAAACAGGAAAGGGGCCCAACATCCAGGTGTGGTGTTTGGGAAGCAAAGGGGCAAGAGAGCAGGACCACAGCTTTTTGGTACCCAAAGCCATGTCCCAACCTGGTCCAATTTCTCATAGGCCATTGGCTGAAGAAGGTTCCCCATCATCTTCCCCTCTGTCTAATATGTGAGCACTCCAAACCCAATATAAAACTATTTAAAATAAGAACAGATATCAAGTCTAAAAATTAGAATGACAATCAGCAAAAACAACATTAAGCAAGGAGCATATGCTAAATTTTCTATTATTCTATCCTAAGGAGTCTAAGTCTTGTATTAGAAATGGCTTGGTTAAATCATAAGAAGAAAGTAACTATGACTATCTAATCTTCAACACTATCAAAGGCCTGAGAAGGGAAGTAACATTACTTGAAAAGGCAGGAAGTACAATCAAGCAGCTTCCAAAATGTGCAGTAGATGACAGAGATAACTGACTATCTAGAAAATCACCCAAAGTCTCATTTGTAACATTGGAGCAAACAACTTTGGCTAAGGCCTAGAATAACTGACAGACCATTTTTAGAGGCAAGAAAAAAATTTCAAAACCGTCTTACCCTGTCTTGGCAAGATTTGGTAGTCTTTTCTCCTGTATTCTGCTTGTCTAGTCCAGACACCATGCATTGTATCAGTGGTAGAGACATGGGCAGTTACTTGTCAAAAGGCCAATTTTGCCATGAAGTAAACAAGCTCCAAGTGGAGTGTTTTCGGTGCTCAACATTCTCTCAGGAATAGATCAGTGCTGTCAGGAGCAATCATGTCTCATGTCAACAGAACCCTAAGTTATTTTTTACAGTTCTTTGAAGTGGTTGAAGATTACCTATCTATGCAGAACACAATCTCTTTGTATCTAAAGAACATAATTAGTTTAATTATAAGTATGACAAACATGAATGACTTTGACTTATAATACTTAATGCCTATACAAGTTAAAGACTAAGACTTCATAGTAGAATAAACAACTGTGTAGCAAATGAGGACAATGACCTCAAAATGTAAACAATATATAAGTATCTTAATCAGAGGTAGAAATGTATAATGCAACATGCTAAATATATCCTAAAATTATATCAATATACAAAATGTCTTAAACAGAGGTAGAAACATGCATACATACTATCTGACAAAATAACTTTGCATGGGTGTGTAAATATTGCAAACAAAAATAGGACATATTCAATATAACAAATATAATTTGAATCTATAAATCTATACTAAAGTTAATTGCCTGTAAATAATAGCTCACAAGTATTCACTCTATTACTCAATATTATTATTATTAGTGTGAGTAAGCACATGCTAATCTACCTATTATCCCATTCAATTTTCCTGCTTTTTAAAGAGATCTCTGAGCCTACATAATTTCCACTCCAACCCCAAACTGTATACCAGTAATAATCAACCCCTAAACGATGTCCTTAACTCTGAGGACAAACTTTGTTGGGAGGAGGGCCATCATCTTCTAAAATTACTTCCAGCAGTCATGGGAGTGATGTTCTTTCTATTAAAACTAAAATGATGGTTAAGCTTCAAGATTACCATCTGGTATAATTGCAAATGATCTCTAAGTAGTCAATAGGGTTTTTTGTTTTTTTGTTTTTTTTTTCTGAAGTTCTTATTTGGAGCTCTGGCCAGAATGTTGTAAGGCGGGTGAGAACTGTGCTGGAGGAGCGCGGTCTCAGTAAGCATGAACTCATTGCCATGTTGGGCACCAGTTGGAGCAGAAAGCGTCAGATGGGAGGGGGCGTAAATAAAGGACTCCCACACTAGCTCCGAAGGGTATGCTAAGGTTTTTCTTTATTGAAAGAAAAACTCACGGGTCACAACAAGGAAATAGGAATGGGGTTCAACATCCAAGTGTGGTGCACTAAAAGAAAAGGGGCAAGAGGGTAGGACTGGCATTTTGGTACCCAAAGCCACACCCCAACCTGGTCCTGCCTCTCAAAGGTCATTGGTTGAAAAAGGTTCCCCATCAGCCATGTTTATTATGATGGTCCTACCTATCCAAGAGCATGGGAGATCTTTCCATTTTTCTGATATCTTCTTCAATTTCTTTCTGAAGTTCTTGTCATACAGGTCTTTCACTTGTTTGGTTAAAGTTACCCCAAGGTGTTTAATATTATTTGTGGCTATTGTAAAGGGTAATGTTTCTCTGATTTCTTTCTTGGCCTGTATATCATTTGTATAAAGGAGGACTAATGATTTTTTTGAATTAATCTTTCATTCTGTTATATTACTGAAGGTATTTATCAGCTGAAAGAGTTCCCTAGTAGCCGGTTGTTGTGGCACACGCTGGTAAGATTTGCTGAAGAAGGCAGAGGCAGGAGGATTACGAGTTTGAGGCCAGCTTGGGCTATTAATTTTTTATTTAAAAAAAAGAGTTCCCTAGTAGAATTTTCATGATCACTTATGTATACTATCATATCATCTACAAATAGCAAAAGTTTGATTTCTTCCTTTCTAATTTGTATCCCCTTGATCTCTTTTTGCTGTTTATTGCTGTGGCCAGAACTTCTAGTACTATATTGACTAGACATGGAGAGAGTGGACAGCCTAGTCTTGGCCCTGATTTTTGTAGAATTGCTTCGAGTTTCTCATCATTTAATCTGATGTTGACTGTTGGGTTGCTGTATACTGTGTTTATTATGTTTAGGTATGTTCCCTGTATCCCTGATCTATCCAAGACCTTTATCATAAAGGAGTATTGGATTTTGATAAGGTTTTTTTTTTAAACATCTAATGAGATGTGTTTTTCTTTCAGTTTGTTTATATGGTGAATTACATTGACAGATTTTTATATGTTGAACCATCCCTGCATCTCTAGAGTGAAGCCTACTTGATCATGGTGCGTGATTTTTTTTATGTGGTCGTGGATTATGTTTGCCAGCATTTTATTGAGTATTTTTGCGTCTACATTCATGAGGGAGACTGATCTGTAATTCTTTTTGTTGCATCTTTGTGTGGTTTGGGTGTCAGGGTAACTGTAGACTCATAAAAGAAGTTTTGCAATGTTCCTTCTATTTCTTCTATGTGAAACACTTTCAGAAGTATTGGTATTACCTCTTATTTGAAATTCTGTAGAAGTTTTTGATGAAACCATCTGGCCCTGGTTTTGATTTTTATTGTTGTTGTTGTTTTATTTTTTGTTCTTTGTTTTTGTGTTTTTTTTTAACTAGGGAGACTTTTAATGACTGATTCTATATTCTTAGGTGTTATAGGTCTATTTAAATTGTTTATCTGGTCTTGATTTAATTTTTGTAAGTTGTACCTATCCAGAAATTGACTACTTCTTTTAAATTTTTCAATTTTAGAATGCATGTTTTTAAAGTATGACCTGAATATTTCTAGTATTTTGTGTTTTACCAGGTCTTAGCACATAGTTCTCACTTGGTTGGTTTGCAATAATAAGCAATGTAGAAGTTAGCCAGGCATGGTGACATATGACTATCATCCCAGCACTTGCAAATGGGAGCAGGAAGATGAGGAGTTCAGAGAAAAGGTCAGTGTAGCCTCAGCTACAGAGGAAATTTGAGGCCATACTGGTCCACATCAGACCCTGTCTCAATACCAGAAAATAACTTAAGTAATAACAATAATAATAATAATAAAAAATAATAACAACAATAATAATAAAATAGATGAAGAACTTCATTTTGTTAATAACCAAAGTTTAAACGTGTGGGTAAGACACAATCTCAAAAGTTATTAGTACTTTGATGGCAAAACATTTATAACCAACATATTCTTTTCACCAAAATCTTAAGGATTTTGAGTAAGTTTTCTGAGAGTGCACATGTTACATTCAACATTGTTCACCCTGATGTATGCAGTCACACATTGGCAGCTAGGGTCTTGGAGCCAGGAGCACACAGAATGTTTCCTGTCACCACTGAAATTCTGGCAGCATTGCTTATTGGTTTGCAATGAATATTGATTGACATCAGAGAAGATGTGTGTGTGTGTGTGTGTGTGTGTGTGTGTGTGTGTGTGTGTGTTGGGGAAAGGTGAGCATGCACACGTGTGTGTGTGTGTACACGTGCACAGTTGGAGGGAAAAGGTCAATGCTGAGTATTCCCCTCAACCATTTCGCCACACTATTTTTTGAGACAGGTTCTCTCCTTAAGCCCAGAGCTAACCAATACTAAACCAACTGGCCATAATGTCCAGGAATTTGCTGTCTCTGCCTACTCCAAGCCTCCACCAGCAATAGGATTTTAAGCTTTTCACATGGGTGCTGGGGATCTGAACTTAAGTCTCCATGCTTGTGCAGCAGACACTTTTCCAACTGAGCTATCTCTCCAGTCCCTACCAATCAACTTCCTATAGTTTTTGAATGGAATTTATTTAAAACAGCAATAAGGGAATTCTCCCAAACTGGACTTTATGTTTTTGTACAATACATTCTTCAGAAACATAAACAAATCTAGAAAATTTCCAATAGTTTAAATATTAAGAAGCATCTATTTAAATGACTGTATCAAAGTTTAAAAATTAGTGGCATGTGCTCAAATACAAAAGCAAGTTTTTAAAAAGACTTGCATCATTAATATTTAAAATGAAGCAACAATGTTTGTTTCTTCATTAGATAATCCTTTGACATGATAGTTTTCTTTATAATTTGTAAGTGTGGTGTTTAGAATAAAATGACCGCACATAGGTTCATATATTTGAACCTGGGAGTAGAACTAGTTGGGAAGGATTAAGAGGTGTGGCCTTGTTGGAGAAGGTGTGTCACTGGGAGTTGACTTTGAAATTTCAAAAGCACATACCAGAGCCAGTCAGTCTGTTTGTCTGTCTGTCTGTCTCTGATTCTCTCTGTGTGTCTGTCTCTCTTGTTCTTTCTGTGTGTTTGTCTCTTTTTATCTCTATATCTCTCTGTCTCTCTCCCTCCCTTCCTTTCCCTGCCTGCCTGTGTGCTGCTATCGTGATGATAATGGGCTAACCTCTAAAACTATAAGCAAGTCCCAGTTAAATATTTTCTTTTATGAGACTTGCTTTGGTCAGGGTGTCTCCTCACAATAGAACAGTGACCAAGAAAGCAGATACATATGTTTAAGGTGCAGGCAAAACATTTTTAGTAATAAGAACACACAAAAGTCTTGGAAAGCCTCTTGTGTTTTTTTTCAGTGTTAGTCTCGGGAAACTTGGTGAAGCACTACACCCAGGGCAACACGCAAATGTGTAGTAGAGGACTCTCTACCCAGTACCTACTGAGTCAGAGTGTCTCAGAGCAGGGCACAGGCATGTGGAGCTTAACAGACCCTATGTGCCATCCTCTGATACAGTTTGAAATGCATTGTTCTAAAACAAATCTAATCCAAATGCTTATCTTTAAAAGTTGCCTGATACTGAATGAGTCTTGTCCTGTCCATGACTCCTTGTAGAGCTGGATGCACACAATATTCATTCTCTGTTCTCTCCCATTTCTGCTCTCTTCTTCACTTGAAATTTCTCTCAGCTTTACTGAGTCTATGTAATCAAAATCCCTACAACTTTCAATGTTTGCTTCACAAATTGTCTATTCTAAGACTTGCAAATATCAGAATAAGAAAAATAAAAACTACCTGGCAATTCTCCTCCCCTCCTCATAGTGTGTGTGTATGCATGTATATGTATCTACATCTATGCATATATATATTTTACTCCCAAGAACATCACATTTGTTCATTTCCTCTTAGCATTTTACTCCTGCTATATTGATGCCTGCAGGACAGTCATTCAGATTCTCTCCAAATTCCTTCAACAATCTGTAGGCTCCTTGAGAAAGAGCACCTCTCTTAATTAAGCCTTTCTTTTCTCCCTGGATAAGCATGGGCCTGAATGACTCTATGGCTACAGCATTTGGGTTATTTACACTTTCTGTCACCATGACAAAGGAGAAGAGCTGTATTTTGGTGGATGTTTTCAGAGGCTTCAGTCCATGGTTAATAAACTCCATTTTTTTCTGGGTCATTAGTGGGACATGGAACTGCTGTGTAGAAGGTTATGGAGACCAGGAAGCAGAGAGACAGAAGGGATAAGGAGCAAGACACAAACCTCAAGAATATGCCCTATTTTCTCTAGCAGGATTCCATTTTCTAAAAGTTCCAAAACAGTACTCCTAGGTGGGGACCAAGACTTCAACAAATGAGCCTTTTGTGATGATACTCCTGTCCAATAAGAGCCTGAAATAAAGTCCCATGGTTGAGCTCTGCCCATTCTTCCTCGTCTCGCTACTCAGACATTCTCATTGTGGAGAAACTCAGCATCCATGGACTTCCTAGAAGGCTAATGACTCTGCAACCTCCTCCCCTCACATACCATTCCGGGTTGTTTAAACTTTGCTGCTTACTAGGTCAGATTGGGGGCTCAAGACAAGAAAGCAAATGACTTTTTAACTGTGTTTGAAGACTTACTGCTTCCAGACACAATGCAGAGTTCTTCAGATGATTGTCTCATCCAGTCTCAGCGAAGCTCTGCCTCTGGGCAATTATTACTCTCATTTTACCAGATGAGGATGCTGAGGTGCATAGAGTGCTGAGAGGGGGTGAGTCCCAGCTGGGGTCCAGGCCGGCTGGCTACAGAGCCATAGTCAATCTTCACATCATCCTGCTAACAACAGAAAGTAGCAGTACTTAAAGGCCATCCGTCTATTAGCTCCAAGGCACTAGCTCTCATGTGCACATGAAAAATCATACGCATTCAAATTGATCATGATACCAATTTTAAAGCTGACCTTTTTATGTATGTTCAATTTAAATCTAGATCAAAGAAATCTAAATTGTGCTTCATTTGGGCTATAATCTTATATTCCAAAGCTTAATGCTTAGAAAAAAGCTTTATCTCATTTAAGACTACTAGCTAAGATATAAACGCAGAGTTAATACTGCTTCTTCTCCAAAGTAATCAGTACAAAGAGTTCTGTTCTCCCGGAGTAAAATGTCATGGAACTTGTAGTAGTGAGCAATCACTAGCTCTTCTTTACAAGAAAAAAAGCCTTTGAAATATGTACCATAACCTCTGAAAAATACAATTATCCTCCCCCAAGAAATGAGGCATTTTTTCTGACAAAAATGATGGGCAATTGATCTATAGTTCTTTTCTTTCTCAAAAAATTATTGTATATTGTGTAATGATCATTATAATTAAAAATTAAGATGGCTTGCAATAATTCCACCATTATTTGATTCAAAATCTTTATAAAATATTGGCATTTTCCAACATTTATTTTTCCTGTCTATGTTCCATTTAAGGCCAAATTTTCAAACCCAGCTGCCAAATTACACATATAATTACTGCATTTGCGCACAAAAATGTGATAATTGCTTACACAATTTCAGAGGCCAGCTTGAGGCTTCTTTCCAAATTTGTTTTACATGTACAGTGCGGTGTATGTAGTTTTATATAAAAATGGGGGAAGTAAAATTCATGGTTCATCTGGGTAATCTGTAAAAATGGGTATAAAATAAAGTCTTTCAGTAAATGCCTGGGCCTGTCTTCACGTTTTCCCCCAACAGACCTTTATCTGATTCTTACAGAACAGCTCAAACTTCAGCTGATACTACATTAATGACAGTGGAGGGTAAGTCAGCCCAGCCTGGTGCCTACAGGAGTCCAGGTGCCCATTCTTCCTGGGAGTTGGCTTGTCATGGGATATTCTTTTGCTGACATCAATAAGATAGATGTTCCATATGACCAATAATTAGACAGTCGGTCAATATGGCATCAGCCTTGAGAGGGAAGAGTGTGTGAGCATTGCTGGTTGGGAGTTTACCTTTTTAGGAATGCCCAACAGTTAATAATACTGGCTGGCAAATGTTTAATTTGGGTATACCCATGATGGATATTCATAATGAAAGATTGGGTTCAAAACAATGAGGAAAAGAAACAGGATCCATTGAACCATACATATTAATGAGATGATCTAAGACATTTTTGTTTCTATACAAGCAGGGCAGTAAATTGTTTCTTTCCTATGTAAACTAAAGCTTAGGATCAAAAAACAAACTACTTCCCCAGATCAAGGCCTATGGATCTCATTCTGTGACTATGGTCAGACACCTTACTGGAACTGAGTGGTGGAGACAGAAAAGGCAGATCTCTTGTTAAAGAAATCCTCACAAATATCACCCTTCCCAGCATCTGCCTCAGAAAGCCATAACTAGCATGCCCTCACCACTGGTGTATATAACCAATAGAAGTGCATCTCAAGCCAGGTTCTTGGTGATAATACTCAAGTAGCCAGTCAAGAGTCACTAACTAGGCCTCTGGACCTCCAACTACTTGGGCCAACAGGTTTCCTTCTGTTGCTTAAGCCAGTCTGGGTTTTGTCTTTGGTAATTAACGTATCCTCTCTCTATGTTAATTAACAGAAGAAGGTAAAGCTTTCTGTTTATGCACTGAGCAAAGCTTTGATTTCCATGAAGCCGCTGGAAAAGGAGAACCCGCCCTGTCCCTGCCATGGTGCCGCATGTGCTATGAAATTCTGCAATAACTGACCAGTGAAGGTGTCAGGGAGCGAGGACTCGCAGGAGACACAGGGAGTTTGTCTGAGCTTCCTTGCCAGCACTTGTATTTACTAGTTATGTAAGATAACCATAGAATGTATTGCACCAAACACGATATTGATGGGTAAAAGGGGTGTTTGTTATAGTGCTCCTAGGACAATAGCCACACCCTAGAACAATGCCAGGAAAATAGACACATAAGAGCCTTTGAACTAAGTCTGAATACTTACATATCTACTGCTGAAGAAACTGTCAACTGGATTCAGCTGCTGCTATAAGGAAAATCTGGTCCTGCCAGGGGCGGGGGCAGGGGGAGTAATTCTGGCTATTAACAGTTCATATAAATATAGTTGCTAAGCCTGCCCCTTTCTGAGCAAAGAGAAGTAGTGGATGGCAGAGCAGAGGGGAAGAGGGAGGGGAAATTGCAGTTGGGATGTGAAATAAATCAATTAAATAGATTAATAATAATAGTAAAAGATGTCAAGTCAGTTCTTCATACCCAAGCTGTGAGGGAATGCTTACTCCAATGTGTCTTGCAAAATGAATAATTTTATCCCAGTCATTCTGTGTGTGTGTGTGTGTGTGTGTGTGTGTGTGTGTGTGTGTGTGTGTGTGTGATCAGTCAGAATCTGGAGTTACAGACAGTTGTAAGCTTCCTACTGTAGGTACCGGGAACTGAACTAGGGTCCTCTGCAAAGGCAGAAAGCGCTTATAAGCACTGAGCTATGTCTCCAGCCCCATCTCAGTTACTCTAAGACAGGAAATACTAGCGTACTCATTTTACAGGAACCAGGAGCTTGGAAAGCTTCACAGACACAGGTCATATAATTGCCTAAAGTCCATAGTCCATGAAGAAGCAAGTAAAATCTGAACTCCAAAGCCTGGAAGTTCTACTTCCAATTGTACTTCTCAGTGTCAAGCGTTGGAACCGAGAGGTGCAAAGATCTGGAGGGAACAAAGAAACAGCAAAGTATACAGATTAACCAAGGAAGAAATCGTTGAGACTTGTGTCCTTCGTTGAGAGGAATTGGTCACATAGAGAAGAGGGGAAGACAATGAGATTAAAGAAAAGGTGCATTTCATTAAGACTGCACTCACTTCAACTCACACAGTGAACCGTGTGTCCACCTTAATGTTGGTGTGCAGGGAATACAAACTCCCATTTATAATGTTTCAGCGATCAGCTGGAACCCAGTGCTATAAATGTGTTTGTACCAAACAAACCCATATCAGAATCTCACTCCCACTTTTCTTCTTTACCCAAAATTTTATTTTCTTTACTCTTTGATTGCGTTGTTGCCTCTACAGATTTCCATAAAGTCTTCTTTAATGGTAAGGCATATATAAAAAATGATCAACTAACAAGAAAAGACATATTTTTCTAACATCTTTCTCAGATTCTTTTTTATTACAAGAAAACAACATGGAAAAGTAGGCTGCTCCAATATCTCCATCCCATCCATCAGACCCTGCAAGCTACAACTCCCATTCTGTTTCCAAACCCTCCTATCCCCCTGCAACCTCAGTGGAACCCTGAAACACAGCCTGCTACTACACAGAGAGGACCAAGAAATGAGTGACCACCCACCCACGCAGTGGGACACCTCACTCTCTATGCCCTCCATACTGGGGCAAAACCCCAGCCCCTCCCCCACTTGCCTCAGCTTCTCTAGTCGCCAACAGGCAAGCTTCCTGCAGGTAGGATGCTCCAACACCCCCATCCCATCCATCAGAACCTGCAAGCTACAAGTTCCAATCTGCCCCCAAATCCTCCTAGCCACACACCCCTGCAACCTCAGAGGAATGCTGAAACACCAGCTGCAACTACACAGAAAGGACCAAAAGAAAAGGCTAAGAGAGGAATTCTGAAGTACAAGCTGTGACTGCACAGACTGGACCAAGAGAGCAGACCAAGATAGAGGGCCAAGAGAGACCTCAGGGGCTCTCTGAGACACAGACAGTAACAGTACAGAGCAGACCAAGAAAGTTCCCAAAAACACAAACAACCACTGCAAGGATTGGACCAAGAGGCAAAGACACTGTCAGCATGAATTGAAGAAAGAGATGGGTAGGCGCCAATGCAAAAATTCATCCAACAACATAAAAAGCAATATGGTATAACCAGAATACAATGGTCATACAACAGGAAAACTTAATTATTCTGACCCAGAAGAACTAGAAAAAAATGATTTTAAATGTAACTTTATGAGGATGATGGAGACTTTTAAAGAGGAAACAAAAAATTCCCTCAAAGAAATAGAAGAAAAGACAAACAAAAAATTGAAAGAAACCAATAAATCTCTCAGAGAAACCCAAGAAAAAACAATCAAACTGGTGAACCAAACCATTCAAGACTTGAAAACTGAAATAGAAGCAATAAAGAAATCACAAACTGAAGGAATTCTATATGTGGAAAATCTGGGTAAATGAACAGGAACTACAGGGACAAGTATAACCAACAGAATACAAGAGATGGAAGAGAGAGTCTCAGGGGTTGAAGATACTACAGAGGAAATCGATTCATCAGTCAAAGAAAGCATTAAATCCAACAAATTCCTAACACAAAATATCCAGGAAACCTGGGACATCATGAAAAGAACAAACCTAAGAATAATAGGGATAGAGGAAGAGGAAGAAGAAAAACTCCAACTCAAAGGCATGGAAAATATATTCAACAATATCATTGAAGAAAACCTTCCCAACCTAAAGAAGGATATCTCTATGAAGGTACAAGATGCTTACAGAGCACCAAATAGACTGGAACAACAACAACAAAAAGCCCCTCGTTATATAATAATCAAAATGCAAAACATACAGAGTAAAGAAAGCATATTAAGAACTGCAAAGGGATAATGCCAAGTAGCATATAAAGATAGACCTATCAGAATTACACCCAACTTCTCAGTGGAAACCATAAAAGCCAGAGGGTCCTAGGCAGATGTTCTGCAGACACTAAGAGACCACAGATACAAGCCCATACTACTATATCCAGAAAAGCTTTCAATCACCATAGATGGAGAAAACAAAACATTCCATGACAAAACCAGATTTAAACAATACCTATCCAAAAATCCAGCACTACAGAAAGTACTAGAAGGAAAACACCAACCCAAGGAAGCTAACTGCACCCATAAAAACCCAGGCAACAGATAACCTCACACCAGCAAATCCCAAAGAAAGGAAACACAAAAACACTACCACCAAAAAAATAACATGAATTAACAATCACTGGTCATTAATATCTCTTAATATCAATGGACTCAATTCACCTATAAAAAGACACAGACTAAGGGAATGGATATGAAAGCAGGATCCATCCTTCTGCTGTATACAAGAAACACACCTCAACCTCAAAGACAGACATTACCTCAGAATAAAGGGTTGAGAAAAAGATTTTCCAATCAAATGGGACTAAGAAACAAGCTGGTGTAGCTATCCTAATATCTAACAAAATAAACTTCGAACTAAAATCAATCAGAAGAGATGGAGAAGAACACTTTATACTCATAACAGGAATAATCCATCAAGATGAAGTCTCAGTCCTGAGGATCTATGCCCCAAATACAAGAGCACCCACATATGTAAAAGAAACATTACTAAAGCTTAAATTACACATAAAACTGCACACACTAATACTAGGAGACTTCAACACCCCACTCTCCCAATGGATAGGTCAACCAGACTTAACAGAGAAATAAGAGAACTAACAGATTTCATGACTCAAATGGACTTAACAGACATCTACAGTACATTCCAGCCAAACACAAAAGAATATACCTTCTTTTCAGCACCCCATGGAACCTTCTCTAAAATTGATCACATACTTGGTAACAAAGCAAATCTTCACAGATATAAAAAAAATTGGAGTAATCCCCTGTATCTTATCGGATCACCATAGTTTAAAGTTAGAATTCAACAACAACACTAATTGCAGAAAGCCTACATACTCATGTAAATTAAACAGCGATCTATTGAGCCACTTCTGGGTCAAGGAAGAAATAAAGAAATTAAATGCGTCCTAGAATTCAACAAAAATAAAGGCACAATGTACCCAAACCTATGGGCCACTATGAAAGCAGTGCTAAGAGGAAAGTTCATAGCACTAAGAACCTACATAAAGAAAGTGGAGAAAGCTCACACTAGTGACTTAACTGCATACCTGAAAGTTCTAGAACAAAAAGAAGCAAACTCATCCAGGAGGAGTAGACGACAAGAAATAATCAAATTGAAGGCTGAAATCAATAAAATAGAAACAAAGAGAACAATACAAAGAATCAATGAAACAAAGAGCTTTGAGAAAATCAATAAGATGACAAACCCTTATCCAAACTAATCAAAAGACAGAGAGAGAATAGGCAAACTAACAAAATCAGAAATGAAAACATGGACATAACAACAGACACTAAGGAAATCCAGAGAATCATTAGGTCATACTACAAAAAGCTGTACTTTGTAAAATTGGAAAATGTAAAAGAAATGAACAATTTTCTGGATAGGTATTACATACCAAAATTAAATAAAGACCAGGTGAGCAATCTAAATAGACCTGTAACCTGCAAGGAAATAAGAACAGTCATCAAAAGCCTCCAGAACAAAAAGAGTCCAGGGCCGGATGGTTTCAGTGCAGAATTCTACCAGAACATCAAAGAAGAGCTAATACCTATACTCCTCAAAGTGTTCCACATAATAGAAACAGAAGGGACATTGCCAAACTCTTTTTATGAGGTTACAGTTACCCTGATGCTGAAACCACACAAAGACTCAACTAAGGAAGAGAATTAAAGACCAGTCTCACTCATGAACATGGATGCAAAAATAATAAAATACTGGTAAACTGAATCCAAGAACACATAAAAAAAATCATTCACCATGATCAAGTTGACCCAGAGATGCAGGGATGGTTCATCATACAAAAATCTATCAATGTAATCCATATAAATTAAACTGAAAGAAAAAATATGATGCTGAAAAAGCATTCAGCAAAATCCAACCTCTTCATGATAAAGGTCTTGGAAAGATAAGGGGTACAAGGAACATATCTAAAAACAATAAAAGCAATATACATCAAGCCGAAGGTCATCATCAAATTAAATGGAGAGAAACTGAAAGTAATTCCACTAAAATCAGGAACAAGAAAAGAATGTGCACTCTCTCCATGTCTATTCAACATAGTTCTTGAAGTTCTGGCTAGAGCAATAAGACAACAACAGTAGATCAAGTAGATTCAAATTGGAAAGAAAGAAGTAAACTTTCACTATTTGCAGATGATATGATAGTATACATAAGTGACTCAAAAAACTCTACTAGGGAACTCATACAACAGTTTCAGTAATGTGACAGAATACAAGATCAACTAAAAGAAAATCAGTATCCATCTTATATACAAATGATAAAGGGGCTGAGAAAGAAATCAGAGAAACATCACCCTTCACAATAGCCACAAATAAAATATCTTGGGGTAACACTAACCAAAGAAGTGAAAGACCTGTTTAACAAAAACTTTAGGACTTAGAAGAAAGAAATTAAAGAAAATACCAGAAAAATGGAAAGAGCTCCCATGTTCTTGAATGGGTAGAATAAACATAATAAAAATGGTTATCCTACCAAAAGCAATATATAGATTCAATGGAATCCTCATCAAAATCCTAACACAATTCTTCACAGACTGAAATAACAATAACCAGTTTCATATGAAAAAATTAAAAAAAAAACAGAATAGCCAAAACAATCCTGTACAATAAAGGAACTCCTGGAGGCATCACCATCCCTAACATCAAGCTCTATTACAGAGCTACAGTAAAGCTGTTTTAGCTTGGTATCGGCATAAAAACAGACAGGTTGACCAACAGATTTGAATCAAAGACCCAGATATTAATCCACACACCTATGAACACCAATTTTTGACCAAAAAAAGCTAAAATTATACAATGGAACAAAGAAAGCATCATCAACACATGGTGCTAGCATAACTGAATGTCAACATGTAGAAAAATGAAAATAGATACATATCTATTCCTATGCACAAAACTCAAGTCCAAGTGGATTAAAGACCTCAATATAAATCCGACCACACTGAACCTGATAGAAGAGAAAGCCTTCAATTCATGAGCACAGGAGAACGTTTCCTAACCCCAAGCTCTCAGCAACGCATTTTTGAGGACAGAGATCCATTATGAATTCATTTACGGACTATGAAAATTTCTGTGTGTAAGTGATGACTCAGAACACCTTTGTTCCATGTACAACTATTAAGACTAAGATTCAAATGTTATGACAGGCATAAGCATAGATTTCATCTAAAAGCCATTCCTTTCATGGATTTGATGATGTAATGTGAATGGAATTCTAGGTGAACAATCGGAAATTATGCAATTTATCAAATTTGTTCTCAGTTTCAATTACTAAGTGACCTAACACTATTATTAAAGCATTTGGAAGCTATGACGGTAGTGGTTGTCAGAAGCTAAGACCTTAATACTCTACTGGCTCATGAGCACTGATATAAATCAACTGGTACTGTGTAGGAAGTGATTAAATGCAATGCCCCAGTCTACCACTCTCTGGGGAATGTTAGATGGTGCTAAACGAGAAGTTGTCACTGTACTTTGAAATAGAAATGATTTGTAATCACCTTCCTCCAATCTTCCTGCACTGAAGAATGTTATTATTGAAGAATAGTTTCTACAGTGAAGATGGACCATGATTTCTTTGTCTGAATTCTTCCCTATTGGGTGCTTCTACCATTCTATGATATGTCTATGTCAGGTATATGTGTACACACACACACACACATACACACATCAACAACCCAGTTTGTTTATTAACACATTAGCAGTTATTGATGTCTTTTATGTCAGGGAAAAATCTTATAAATATTTCTTGGACTGTGCATATTGGACCAGGGCCAGGTGTTAACATTCTACATTACTCCTAAGATGTCTAAACATGTTACATAGCACAATAAAAAACAAAAATGATGGAGGGTGAGTAGCAGAGGCTCACAAGCAAGGACAGAGGGGATGCCAGTCTGGCATCACCTAGTTCTCCCACTGCTCTGTTATTGTTAGACCAACATAATATAGTGTGCATTCCTAAATATATAAATACAACCTGCTCTGCCCATGTAAGTGCTTGTATTTATATGCTTTCGGGGCTGACCACTGGCACTGGATACACCACTGGCTGCTCTTCCCTGAGGAAGACTGTTTGCCCACTCTCCGCATCCCGTAATTGCCCATATGTCCTTCAGTGGACCAAAGAAGAAAGAAAATGTGGCATGTGTACATAGTGAAATATTACTCAGCCATTTAGTAAAAGGAGAAGAAAAGAAATTTGAAGGTATACAGATGGAGTTAGGGGGAAAAAAAGTCGTCCTGAGTAAGGAACCCAGACCTAGGAAGACATATCTGGCATATTTTCACTTTATGTAGATGTTAACTGTTAAGTCTTCGATAAGCCATCTACAATTGATGTAACCATAGAGGTTAGGTATAGAGTAAAGGAACAGGGGAGAGAGGTGGATCTCCACAGGAAGGGAAGGGGGCAGAAAGGAAGAAGGAAGAACAAAAGAAACACAGGGAGGAACAACTGAAACTGTCAGTTTGTGGAGAGCAACCGATAGCCTTGACTGTCGCCTGTACTCTATGACCATGGAGCCTCTTTGGCCAACACCCAGATTAGATGTAACCCATATAAAACTAAGGGCCATTTGAGGGGTTGTATGGAAGTCTAAGGCAGTAGACACTTCCCAATATGTATACATATTTGAAAGTACACCTAATTGAAATGTATGCCTAGATAAGATTACAAATAATGGGAGCGAGAGAAGCCCAAGGGGACATCTCTCATTAGCAAATAAAGTTTCTAGCACCAGGAATGGGTTACATCTAATCTAGTTGTTGGCCAAAGGGGCTTTATGGCCAAACAATAGAGGCTATTGCCAAGGCTATCAGTTGCTACCCACAAACTGACAGTAAAGCCCTATTGACGAAGACAACACCTATATAATTCACTGAACATGAAGAAGTCAAGCTGGTGCCTACCTAGAGCCTTCACCGCTACGGAATAGTGTTCCCCATACTGGAAGATATTCTGCATGCTACTAAAGGAGAAAGGTAACCACCAAGCTAGCTATAAACCTGTTGTAGGATGCCCTTCTATATACTGCGAATATGTGTTGCATTTATTGGTTGATGAATAAAGTTGCTTTTGCCTATGGCAAGGCAGAATATAGCTAGATGGTGAAGCCAAACTGAATACAGGGAGAAAGAAGGCGGAGTCAAGAGAGATGCCATCTGCCACTGGAGAAGCAAGTTGTGAAGTAACAAGCTATGAGTCTCGTGGTAAAATATAAAATAATAAAAACTGGTTAATTTAGAAGTAAAAGCTAGTTAGGGGTGATATTGAGCCATCAGCCAAACTTCTATAATTAATATAAGTCTCTGAGCGTTTATTCAGGAACTGGTGGGCAGCTACAAATGGTACCCAGCTTGGGCTCTTGAATTCTCATAGAGCCTGAGAAAGCTTTTTAAAAAGTTCTAAATGCACAAAAACATAGGCCCACTGGGCTTCCTAGTCTCACAGTCTCATGCCAACAGCAGTGCAGAGGCAAATCTCCCAACAGCTGCCTGCAAGATGGAGCAGACTCCATTAGCGGCTACTCAACCACGTGCTGTGTGATGGACTTCACTTTACTCATACAGACGAAAGAGAAGTTTTTGGGCCAGCTACATGCTACCTGATGGCAGAACTGGCGGGGGGGGGGGGGGGTGAGGGCAAGTGTGACATTCATTGCTACCTCCACCATGTTGAAAAGCCAAGCAGGGTGGAATCAACAGTCGAAGTGGCCCCTCTGGTCCTGGTCATGCCTGCTTATACAGTTACACAATAAAGACAGATTCATACCAAAAAGAAAAAATCCCTCTAAACAGGTCACATTGTGTTTAATAAATGTTTGTGGGCTTAAGAAAGAAAGAAAATGAGTATAGGTAGTTATAAAAATAGTTTAAAATAATAAAACAAAGTCTTTAAGAGACAGTAAAAAAATAATATTAAAAAAGCCACATAAAGATGGAAAATACACTCAGAGTCTGGATTATGTTTACTATTGTGTTTGCTTTGAATTTCTTTCACTATTAATGAGCTAACTACAGAAAAACATTTCATTGTGGGGACTGCTAAGCTAAACTAACATGAAGGTACTCTGACTTCAAAATTTGGTTCTAGGGATATATTGATCTGGAAAAGAGATCCTGCTTTTGTTTCCACAGACAATGAAAAGCTGTGGATCCCTTCCAGGCTAATATGGCAAGACCCCCGACAGGTCTCCAATAGGAGTCATGACCAGGTGATCCACATCCAAACAGCTTTCAAGGCTACTGGCTGAAATGACGAAGCCTCATAGACTACTACAGCCAAGATTCAACCATAATTCTGAATTTTCTCAGAATCTTCATAAGATAACAATACCACCAATCAGTAGTATAGAAAACTACACTCAAATTCCCAAAATACTATTTTAAATGTTTCTCTTCATTTAATGGGGGTTTTTATAATTGGCTAGTCATTCGGGCAAGAAACTGCTTTTGTCTGGACTGTTTAACTGTGTGCTGTATAAACTGGACATGCAGGACCCACAAGAAAGTGACTGACAAACTGCCAATATAGTTGGGACATTTCCAAATTTCCTGTTTCACTGTCTGCCAGATTGTCTAAGCCTATAGGCTGAAGATGCATGCCCTAATGTTACAGAAGAACTTTGGGTGACTGTCTAGGCAATCAGATATCTCTGCCATTTCTAGAATTTTGGAAGTTGCTGACAGTGTACTTCCTGTTTACTTAGGTAATATTATATCATTTTGGGGACTTTGACAGAGTTGAAGACTAAATAGTTATACTTATAGATTTCCTTAGTTGTGATAAAAGATGTTAGATATAAAACTTTAGATTCACAAAGATAGAATAGGTGATAGAGTATTTTCTTTAATTTGTCAAATACAAATAGAGTAAATATTGTAACTGTTATTCTTATTTGATACCTCTTTTGTTATATGTAATTTTACAATGTTAAAGTCAAAACTCTCATTTTAAATTAGACCAAAAAGGGGAGTTGACTTGGGATGCCCTTCTGTATGCTGTGGATATGTGTTGCTTTTATTGGTTGATGAAGTTGAAGTAAGCTGTTTTGGCCTATGGCAGGGCAGAATGTAGGCAGTAAAGCCAAACTAAATACAGGGAGAAAGAAGGCAGAGTTGAGGGAGATGCCAGCAGCCACTGGAGAAGCAGGATGTGAGGGAACAAGTCACAAGCCTCATGGTAAAATATAAAATAAGAGAAATAGGTTAATTTAAAAGTAAGAGTTAGTTAGTGATAAGCCTGATCCATCAGCAAAACTTTTATAATTAATATAAGCCTCTGAGTGTTTATTCAGGTGGGTAGGAGAAAAACATCCATTTACACAAACCCTTTGATCTATAATGGAAACTTTCCTGCAAAATACAATAGTGGCACAAAGTTTTTTAGAATAATCAACCATTATCTGGTTGGATTTAAGGCCACTCCAAAAGCTAAAACCTATGTCCAATATTGTTGGGTGGCCAAGAACCTGAGCCCAAACAGGGCAGGGGCCGAGGGGAAAATCAAATGCTACTGTTCTTCTAAAGGAATGTACCAATAAAATAACTCCTAAGGACATTCTTTTATACTGTAGATCAGTGCCTTGCTTGACCATCATCAGAGAATCTTCCTCCCGCAATTATATTAGAACAAATTCAGAGGCCCATAGCTGGACAATGCAGAGAGTGGGAGATCTTGGAACACTCAGCTCTAAATGGGATGCCTCCATCAGATTCCTTTCCTTGAGGCTCAGAAACCCCTCAGGAGAAGAAGTAGAGAGTTTATAAGAGCCAGAGGGCAAGGAGGATACCAAGGAAACATCCTTTTAATACAGCAGGATGAACTGACAAAGACTATGGTAGCATGGTGCGGGAGAATTGTCTGTATTCTGTCAACCATGTTCTAAATAAACACTGATTGGCCAGGCAGGAAGTATAGACGGAAAAACCAGACAGGAAGTAGAAATGATGCAATGAGAACAGGAAAATTCTGGGAAGGAGGAAGCTAATTCCTCCTACTCCTGCCCAGACCACTGAAGCAGCAAGATGTGATCTGCCCCACTGGAAAAGGTACTGAGCCACATGGCTAACATAGATCAGAAAAATGGCTTAATCAAGATGTGAGAGTTATCCAGTGAGAGGTTAGAGCTAATGGGCCAATCAGCTTATAATTTATGGAGACCTATGTGTGATTTTCTTTGGGGCTAAACAGTTGTGGGGTACTAGACAGCACAGAAACCCCAGCAAACAAGCAGCCCGACCCTCGTGTAACAGTAGCATGCACAGATCCTGCCCAGTTCTGCACCAGAGGATTTCCAGCTCTGAGAAAAATAGACAATATGCCCCAACTCTAACCAAGAAGCAATCTGTACTTGATACCCAATAGCAAATGAAAAACTAATTCTCTCCAAGGGAATCCCACTGTGGGCTTCAAACCACTCTCAAGAATGTCCTTCATGTCCATCAGTAGACAACCAATATGGAAATCCTTCGTCTCATAATGTTTTCTCAGGTTATTATTTTATTTTACTTTTCTCAGAGGTCCCTTGCATATTTATTATAGCAGTTTTATGTTTTTGTTGGATTCCTGTGTGTGCAAACATCTTTCTCTATCTATATAGTGGGCCTTTGTGTGTCTGTGTGTGCACGCACACACATGTGCATGTGTGCATGTGTTTGTGTATGTGAGGGAAGGAAAATCAGAGTCAGAATATATATTATGAAAAAAATCTGTTTTTAATAAAATAAAAATAGAAAAAAAGACTAAAAGAAAGAAACAAAAACAAAACAAACAAGAACAACATGAAACAGGACAGATGGACTCACTGCCGAGTACTACAAAACCTTTACATAATGGGCCAGAGAGGTGGCTAAGTGGGTAAAAGGGCTTTCTGCCAAGCCTGAGAGCCAAGTTTGTCCCTGCGATTCACGTGGTAAAACGAGATAAATGACTCTCAAAAGTTGTCCTTTGTCTTCCTCACACTCATCTCCATCATGTAAAATTCTCTCTCTCTCTCTCCTCTCTCTCTCTCTTTCTCTCTCTCTCTCTCTCTCTCTCTCTCTCTCTCTCTCTCTCTCTCTCTCTCACACACACACACACACACACACACACTTTCTCATATGTAATGATTCTTTCTGTTTTTAAAGCAAAGACAAGGTAACATCCCTCAAACTACTTGATAAACCGGAAAGGGAAAGGGTACTACCAAATTCATTCTATGAAACCAATGTAGCCCTAATGTTAAAAAAAAAAAAAAAAAAAAAAAAAAAAAACAGGTAGAAAGTTATAAATAAAACAAAATTATAGAATAATTTCCTTGATGTATATAAAACAAAAATCCTTAATTCCTGCAAACTGAATTCAACAATACATTTAAAAGATCATATGCCATAATCAAATTGACTTCATTCTAGGTGCAAGGATAACTTGGTGTCAACTATCATCAAAAGTTATATAGTACATCAATCTACTGTAGGAACAGAAATACCATAACTCCCCCATAAGTTGCAAAAATAAAGGGGGCTCTTAACAATCACCCATCATGGTAAACACTCTACAGACACAAGAAACAGAAGGAGCATGCCTACACACAATAAAGGATGCATACAGCTAAAGTATAGCCAGTACCATACAAAAAGCATTTTCTCCAAATTAAGGAAGGAGATAAGGGTGCCTGCCCTTTCTGCACTCATGCACTACAGTGCTTCGTGTCTTAGCCAGAGGAATAATTAGAAAAAGAAAAAAAGGCTACAAATAGGAAAGGAAGAAATTGAATTATACTTATTTGCAAATGGTATGATGTCATGGTCAAAGACCCTGAAGGCTCCACCAGAAAACTTTTACATCTGATAAAAAAAAAAAAACCTTCCAGCAAAGTATGCAAATCAGCAAACAAAATCAACATACAAAAATTTAGTAGCTTTTCTACCTGCCAATGATAAACATGCGGAAAAGGAAGTAGATAGGAAGCTGGGAAGTGGCTGAGTGAGTAAGACACTGCTTGTACCAGGCTGGGGACCTGAATTTGGATCCTTAGCTCCTATATAAAGGTTGGGTATGGTTGCCATGACCCCAGTGCATGGGGCAGGACTAGCTGATGACAGCCTCGCTGAATCAGTGAGCTAGAGTTTCAGTGAGAGACCCTATCTTAAAAACAAGGTGGACAGTGATTGGAAAGACATCCAAAGCTCAACCTCTGGCCTCTACATGTACCACCTGGATAAGCACATCCACCCACATACATATAGCACATGCATGTACACATACACACACAACAACTAGGGGAATGCAACTCATAATAACAAAAGCAGAACAATCTAGGAGTCTAAGCAAGGAGGTGGAATTCTCTACAATGAATACTTTTGAATGCTGCAGAAGTGCATTGAAGAAGACACTGTAAGATGGAAAGAACTTACATGCTCCTAGATGAGCAAAATTAATACTGTGAAAATGGATGTACTACTGAAAACAATTACAGATTCAATTAATCCTTATCCAAATCCAATGACATTCTTCAAAAAAGGAATAAAGGGAAGTAGTGAAACAAAAAGGATTAAATTGGGGTGGATAGGAGAGTAGGACATAGGAGGTAAAACAGAAAGGGAAAACTTAACATTAAAGACCTTTCAAAAAGGCCATAAAAAGCTTTCTACTTTAGAATTCTCTTAAAGTACATATAGACACACATACAAAAAAAGTTTAAATGGATTTACTCCACAATTAAGCAACAGTGACCTTACTAAATACCACAAGCTGGCAAATAAAAAGTACAGTTCCCAAAATGAGCTACTTTTTTTTGGAGTTGTTGACCAATGAGGTACCATAGACCCCAACTATTACTAGCTACTGCCGATGCCCTTGCTTACCTACCAACTTGCCAGTAAGATCCTATTGCTGAAATGCCACAGGTGAGTAACAGGACACAGAAAAATCAGGCCAGCACTCTCCCTAAAGCTTCCTCCCTACTGTCTAGCTCTCATGGCTCTGGGTAGTGTTTTCCACACACAACAGGTCAACTGAACACATGACTTCATAGCAGCTGACCCAAGCATAAGGCCTGTGTAAGGTCAGATAAATCACAATGAAAACCAATATAGAACTTCCCCAGACAGTTAAACATACAGCGACTGTGTGTTCTGACTATAGCACTCCTAAGTCAGTGCACAGAGATGAGCTCCCGTGTTCACTGTAGTACAACGGGACTGGACCAGTGGATCAATGCATCAAAAACAGTTTCATTCCATCATAAAGAATGAAATTTTGTCATCTGAAGGAAAACTGATGGAACTAGAGATAATCATAGTGAGTTAGTGGAGCCAAACTCAGAAAGACAACTATGCTTCCTGTCATATGCATAACCTACAGGAAAACAAAGAGATATGATGGTGATGACCATAAGGCTTTCCTTGCTGTGATAAATCCAAACAACAGATTCAGAATCTTAGTTCTCTTTTGCTGTATAGTAAGTTAGCAGCGGACTTGTATTATCTCATTCAGCCTCTTCAGTTTAGAAATCCAGGAGTGGCTTAGGTGGGTGCTCCTACCAGGACCCCTCAAGACTGAAGCCACAATATTGGGGCTGAAATGATCTGAAGACATGTCTGGGGTTTGGAGCATTCCCTTTCAAGGTGGCTCATTCCCAGGCCACTGAGCTGGGCGGCTGATAACGGGAAGCCTCTGTTTCTCGCCACAGACATGTCCTTATGACATCACATGGTGGCTGACTGGGCCCTAGGGAAGCAGCTCATGAAGTCTGTCCCATAACCAAGCAAAAAGAATCAGGCTTTAATTTTTTGAAGTAATGTTTTCAAAGAATTCACAGACATATTTGTCCTAATACTTCTGGTACCCAAAACAAAAGAATCTTAGGCCGTTTTTGGACATCTATAATATTTTAAAACTTTTTTATTATTTTTAAAAGGTTTTACATACCAACCATGGTTACCCTTCCCTCACCTCCTTCTGCTCACTGCCCCCAACCTTTCCCCTACCCAACCCCTATCCACTCCTCAGAAAGGGTAAGGCTTGCCATGGGGAGTCAACAAGGTGTGGCACATCATGTGAGGCAGCATCAATTCTCTCCTCTCTGTAACAAGGCTGAGCAAGGTATCCTCCCATAGGGAACTGGCTCCAAAACGCCAGTTCATGCACTAGGGACATGTTCTGGCCCCATTGCCAGTGGCCTAAAGAATGCCCAAGCTACAGAACCACCACCTACATTTAGAGGACCTAGTTTGGTCCCATGCAGACTCTTCAGCTGCCAGTCCAGAGTCAGTGACCTCCTTCTAGATCGTGTCAGCTCTTTGTGGGTTTCTCCATCATGGAATTGACCCCTTTACTCATATAATCCTTTATCCCTCTCTTCAGCTGGACTCTAGGAGCTTGGCCCAGTGCTTAGTTGTGGATCTCTGCATCTCCTTCCATCAGTTACTGCTTGAAGGTTCTATGATGATTAGGGTGGTCATCAATTTTATTGGAGAAAGATAGTTCAGGTACCCTCTCCACTATTACTTGGAGTCTTATCTGCAGGTCATTCTTGTGGATTCCTGGAAATTTCCCTGCCACCAGGTTTCTCCCTAACCTCATAATGGCTCCCTCTACTAAGGCATCTCTTTCCTTGCCCTCCCTCCCTGTTCCTCCCCCAAATCAACCATTCTGTTCCCTCATGTTCTCCTCCCTCTCCCATTCACTCTTACCTCTCCTGCTCTCACCACTCCCTACTTACTGAGGAGATCTTATCTATTTCCCCTTCCCAGAGGCATCCATGCATGTCTCTCTTAGGGTGCTCCTTCTTACCAAGATTCTCAGAGGTTGTGGATTGAAACCTGGTTATTCTTTTCTTTATGTCTCATATTCATTTATGAATGAGTACATACCATGTTTGTCTTTCTGAGTCTGAGTTACCTCAGTCAGGATGTTTTCTTCTAGGTCTTTCCATTTGCCTACAAATTTCAAGATGCCATTGTTCTTTACCACTGAGTAATACATCATTGTGTAAATGTACCACATTTTCTTAATCCATTTTTTGATTTAGAGATATCTAGGTTGTTTCTAGGTTCTCGCTATTATGAATAATGCTACTATGAATATAGCTGAGCAAATTTCCTTGTGGTATGATTTAACATCCTTTGGGTATGTGCACAACAATGGTATTGCTGACTTTTGAGTTATGTTGACTCCCCATTTTCTGAGAAACTAACATACTGATTTCCAAAGTGGCTGTACAAGTTTGCATTCCCAGCAGCAATGAAGGAGTGTTCTCTTACTCCACATCCTCTCCAACATAAGCTGTCACCAATGATTTTGATCTTAGCCATTCTGACAGGTATGAGATTGGTATCTCAGAGCTGTTTTGATTTGCATTCCCCTGATGACTAAGGATATTGAGCAATTCTTTAAGAGTATTTTAGTCATTTGAGATTCTTTTGTTGAGAATTATCAGTTTAAATCTGTACTCCATTTTTAATTGGATTATTTGGTATTTTGATTTCTAATTTCTTGAGTTCTTCATATATTTTGGAGATCAGTCCTTTGTCAGATGTTGGTGAAGATTTTTTCCCATTTTGTAGGCTGCTGTTTTGTCTTATTTACCATGCCCTTTGCCTTCTCAGTTTCAGTAAGTCCCATTTATTGTTACTTTCATTGTCTGTGTTACTGGGCTTATATTTAGGAAGTGGTCTCCTGTGCCAATATGTTCAAGGCTACTTCCCACTTTCTCTGCTATGAGGTTCAATGTACCTGGATTTATTTCGAGGTCTTTGATCCATTTGGACTTGAGTTTTATGCATGGTGATAGATATGAATCTATTTGCATTCTTCTATATGTTATGCCAGGAACATTTGTTGAGGATTCTTTCTTTTTTCCATTGTACAATTTTGACTTCTTTGTCAAAAATCAAGTGTTCTTAGGTGTGTGTATTAAAGTCAGTGTCTTTGATTCCATAAATCCATGTGTCTGTTTTTATAACAATACCACACTGTTTTTATTACTGTATCTTTAAATATAGCTTGAAGTCAGGAATGGTGATGCCTCTGGAGGTTCCTTTATTATACTGTATTGTTTTAGGTATACTGGGTTTTTCGTTTTTTCATATGAAGTTGGGTATTGTTTATTCAAGGTCTGTGAAGAATTGTGTTAAGATTTTGATGGGAATTGCATTGAATCTGTAGATTGCTTTTGGTAAGATCACCATGTTTATTATGTTGATCCTACCTATCCAAGAGCATGGGAGATCTTTCCATTTTCTCATATCTTCTTTAATTTCTTTCTTCTAAGTCTTAAAGTTCTTGTCATACAGTTCTTTCACTTGTTTGGCTAACGTTACCCAAAGATATTTTATGTTATTTGTAGCTATTATAAAGGATGATGTTTTCTTGATTTTTTTTTTTTTTTTTTTTTTTTTTTTTAGTTAATCTTGTGTCCCATTATGTAGTGGCGCAAATGAATGTAGACAGATTATATAGATATATACAGCTTTAATAAGGAAATAGACTTACAGGACCACAGGTTCCCGCGGAGTACTGGAAAAGCGGAGCAAAAGAAAAGGGCTGCTGGGCTGACGCCCGGCAGATTTATCCATAAACATTAGCCCGAGGCGAACACGCCCCCAATGGGTGGGGCTATGTCCCTACACCATTACACTGCTGAAGGTATTTATCAGCTGTAGAGTTCCCTAGTATAATTTTAGGGTCACTTATGTATATTATCACATTATCTGCAAATAGCAAAAGTTTGACTTCTTCTTTTCGGATTTGTATCCTCTTGATCTCCTTTTATTGTCTTATTGTTCTAGCTAGAACTTCAAGAGCTATATTGAATAGATATGGAGAGAGTGGACAACCTTGTCTCCTGTTTTTTTGTGGAATCACTTTGAGTTTCTCTCCATTTAATTTGATATTGGCTGTCAGATTGTTGTATATTACCTTTATTATGTTTAGGTTTGTTCCTTGTATCTCTGATCTCAAAGACCTTTGTCATGAAGGGCTGTTTGTTTTTGTCAAAAGCTTTTTAAGAATATAACGAGATCATCATGTGGTTGTTTCCTTTCAATTTGTTTATATGGTGGATTACATTGACAGATTTTCATATATTGAACCATCTCTGCATCTCTGGGATGAAGCTGACTTGATCACGGTTATGATTTTTTTGATGTGTTCTTGGATTCGGTTTGCCAGTATTTTTGCATCTATGTTCATGAGTAAGATTGGTCTTTAATTCTCTTTGTTGCATTGTTGTGTGCTTTGGATATTAGTGTGACTGTAGCCTCATAGAAAAAGTTTGGACATGTTTCCCTTGTTCCTGTTGTGTAGAACAATTTGAGGAGTCTTGGTATTAGAACTTCTTTTAAATTTAGTAGAATTCTGTGCTGAAACCATCTGGCCCTAGGGTTTTTTCCTCCCTGGTTAGGAGACTTTTAATGACTGCTTCTATTTCCTTAGGGGTTATAGGCCTATCTTGTCTTGACTTAATTTTGATAAGTCATACCTATCCAGAAAATTATCCATTTCTTTTAGGCTTTCCAATTTTATGGAGTACAAATTTTTGAAGTATGATCTAATGATTCCCTCAGTGATAAATGATTTCCTCGGTGTTTGTTGTTATTTCTGATTTCGTTAACTTGGATAATCTCTGCCATTTTGTTAGTTTGCATAAGGATTTTTCTAACTTACTGATTCAAAAAACCAACTCTTTGTTTCACTGATTTTTTTAATTGTTCTTTTTGTTTCCATTTTATTGATTTAGTTATCAGCTTATTTCCTGCCATCTACTCCTGGGCAAGTTTGCTTCTTTTTGTTCTAAGACTTCCAGGTGTGCTATTAAGTCGCCACTGTGAGAGTTCTCCATATTCTTTATGAAGGCACTTAGTGCTACAACCTTTCCTCTTAGCACTGCTTTCATTGTGTCCTATAAGTTTGGGTATGTTGTGTCTTAATTTTCATTGAATCATAGTAAATCCTTAATTTCTTTATTTCTTCCTTGATCCAGTGATGATTCAGTTGAGCGTTGTTCAGTTTCCATGTGATTGTAAGCTTTCTCTATTTTGTGTTGTTATTGAATTCTAACTTTAAGCCATGATGATCTGACAAGATACAGGAATTTATTCCAATTTGTTTGTATCTGTTGAAGATTTGCTTTGTGACTGTATGTGGTCAGTTTTAGAGAAGGTTCCATGAGGTGCTGAGAAGAAGGTTTATTCTTTTGTGTTTGGGTGAAATGTTCAATAGATGTCTATTACGTCCATTTGAGTCCTATTATCTGTTACTTCCCTTATTTCTCTGTTAAACTACTGTCTGGCAGACCTGTCCTTTGGTGAGAGTGGGGTGCTGAAGTTCCCCACTATGAGTTTGGGGATTTGATGTGTGCTTTAAGCTTTAATATGATTCTTTTACAATTGTGGATGTCCTTGTATTTGGGGCATAAATGTTCATAACTGAGACTGTATCTTAATGGGTTTTACCTGAGATGGATATGAAATGTACTTCTCCATCTCTTTTGATTAGTTTTGGTTTCAAATCTCTTTTGTCAGATATTAGGATAGCTACACCAGCTTGTTTCTTAGGTCCATTTGATTGGAAAATCTTTTCCCAATTCTTCCTGCTGAGGTAATATCTCTCTTTGAAGTTGGGGTATGTTTCTTATATGCAGCAGGAGGATGGGTCCTGTTTCCATATCCATTCTGTTAGCCTGTGTCTTTTTATAGGTGAGTTGAGTCTATTGATATTAGGGGATATTAATGACCAATGATTGTTAATGCCTACTATTTTCTGGTTTTGTTGGTGGTTATGGTAGTGTGTTTATATTTCCCTTCTTTAGGATTTTCTAGTGTAAGATTATTATCTATGATTTTGTAGGTGTAGCTAACTTCCTTTGGTTGGAGTTTTCCTTCTAGTACTTTCTATAGGACTGGATTTGTGTTTAGGTATTGTTTAAATCTCATTTTGTCGTAGAATATCTTGTTTTCTCTGTATATAGTGATGTAAAGTTTTGCTATGTATAGTAGTCTGGGTTGGTATTTGTGGTCTTTCAGTGTGTGTAAAACATCTGTTCAGGACCTTCTGACTTCTAGAGTCTCCACTGATAAGTTGAGCATAAGTCTGATAGTTCTGCCTTTATATGTTACCTGGCCTTTTTCGTTTCCAATATTTCATTTGCAAAAAATAATCTGAATGTTCTTTATTCTGTATGTTTGGTGTTTTGATTATTAAGTGGAGAGGGGACTTTTTGGGACAGTCTATCTGGTGCTCTGTGAGCTTCTTGTACTTTCATAGGCGTGGCCTTCTTTAGATTGGGAAAGTTTTTCTCTTTGATTTTGTTGAATTTATTTTCTGTGCCATTGAGCTGGAGTTCTATTTCTTCTTCTATCCCTATTATTCTTAAATTTGGTCTTTTCGTGGTGTCCCAGATTTTCTGGATGTTTTGTGTTAAGAATTTGTTGGTTTTGGCACTTTATTTGACAAGTGAATCTTTTTCCTCTATTGTATCTCCAGTGCCCGAGATTCTCTCTTTCATCTCTTGTAGCCCATTGATTATGCTTGCATCTGTGGTTTTCTGCTCATTTACCCAGTTTTTCATCTCCAGAATTTCCTTGACTTTTTGTTTTCTTTATTGCCTCTGTTTCAATTTTCAAGTCTTGAGTTGTTTCCTTCACCTGTTTGACTGTTTTTTCTTGACTTTTAAAAATGAGTTTATTGATTTCTTCCAAATTATGTTTTTCTTCTTTTATTTTACTATCTAATTAGATTCATAAATACTTGTTAACTGAAATTTTTTCAATATTTTCTTTAAATACTGGGTGTGCTTTTAGCTAGCCAGATGGTCCTTCTAAGCCTGACTCCTTTCAATGCCTTTCAGGGAGTCCTTATTGTTCTTTTCTACCTAGACAATGCCTGCAGGAGTCTCCCACTCTTATCCTGCAATTTTTTTCAACCAGCTACACAGAGGAAGTAGCTGTAAAAAAAATGGAAACCAAGGTGGCCTAAATAAGATCAGAGAGATGGTGGTGTACACCTAAGTCTATCCAAACTGGAACTGAGGCCTTATGATAAAGGGGAAGTGGCAGCTACAATCTGGGTGCATTCTGTATTGTCAGCCATTCATCAAAATGAGCAACAATCTATGGCTGTAAAATTCTCAGCAACTCCTTGTTCTGTCCTCAAAGTTAAGAAACTTTTCAAGAATCATGTACCAGCAACTTCCCTGAGCTAAGATTTTGGTAGTTGAAGGAAGAAAGCAGAATCACAGACAACATAAATATTCATGTGCATTTCTCATTTTTGATAACCTGTTTGGGGAAAATCCCCATGTTATGAGTTCCACCTACCTAACAGTGCCAAAATTCAAATTACAAGCATGTGTGCAACCTAACTTTGTTAGACATGGCAAATGACCCAATATTCTCCAAGCTTCAGCACATACGGGAACCTTCACTTTCAACTTAGAAGCAAACACAAGGGAAGAGTGTTGAGAATTAGCAGCTATTTTTCTCAGAACAGTGATATGAAGATCGTCTAGTTTTCAGAGGTAGGGTGTGGTTTCTGATAAGACTGAGCGTCTAGCTTAGAAGCGGCCCTGAAGAACTGCAGCCATGATAAGCACACTATGTCCTCTCCTGTTTAATGCAGTGATATTACTAAAAGCAGTGGTGAACCAACCAGTTTTGTTGCTACATAGTACTGCCATAGCTACAATCTTGATTCTCCAGCTCTGAGCACAGTCCCTACAAAACTCAATCACCTTTAACAAGCCAGTCTGCAACCCCTCACCTCTGAGGATCCCGGCAGAACACCAGCCCTCCATGGACTTTGTTCCCAAGCATCATCTGATTTAATCCCTATCATCCTTCTGAAGGCTCATACCTAGGAGTAAAGGAAACTTTATTTCTTTCAGGTTGGGCCAGCGCTGTCCACACCACCAGTTTCCGGGGCCACAAGACATCCTGTATAGCAATTGACACTTTCTGATAAGCCCCCAAAAAGGTTACAAAGTCTGTGAATCTGTAAGATTCTAACTCTGTTTTCTTTTCTTTTTTTTTAAATTTATTTATTTATTAAAGATTTCTGTCTCTTCCCCGCCACAGCCTCCCATATCCCTCCCCGTCCCCCAGTCAACTCCCCCTCTCTCATCAGCCCTAAGAGCAGTCAGGGTTCCCTGCGCTATGGGAAGTCCAAGGACCTCCCACCTCCTTCCAGGTCTATTAAGGTGAGCATCCAAACAGCCTAGGCTCCCACAAAGCCAGTATGTGCAGAAGGATCAAAACCCAGTGCCATTGTTCTTGACTTCTCAGCAGTCCTCAATGTACACTATGTTCAGTGAGTCCAGTATTATCCCATGCTTTTTCAGACCCAGTCCAGCTGGCCTTGGTGAGTTCCCGAAAGAACATCCCCATTGTCTCAGTATGTGGGTGCACCCCTCATGGCCCTGAGTTCCTTGCTTGTGCTCTCTCTCTTTCTGCTCCTGGTTTGGACCTTGGGGTTGTAGTCTGGTGCTCCAATGTGGGACTCTGTCTCTGTCTCCTTTCATCGCCTGATGAAGGTTAATATCCAGGAGGATGTCTATATGTTTTTCTTTAGGTTCACCTTCTTATTTAGCTTCTCTAAGATCACGAATTATAGGCTCAATGTCCTTTATTTATGGCTAGAAACCAAATATGAGTGAGTACATCCCATGTTCCTCTTTTCCTCATTGAATAAATGGGACCTCCTGAGACTGAGAAGCTTCTGTAAAGCAAAGGACACTGTCACTAAGACAGAAAGGCAACCCACTGACTGGGAGAAGATCTTCTCCAACCCTGCAACTGACAAAGGTCTGATCTCCAAAATATATAAAGAACTCAAGAAACTAGACCGTAAAAGGCTAATCAACCCAATTATAAAATGGGGCAAGGAGCTGAACAGAGAATTCTCAACAGAAGAAGTTCAAATGGCCAAAAGACACTGAAGGTCATGCTCAACTTCCTTAGCGATCAGGGAAATGCAAATCAAGACAACTAACTCTGTTTTCTTGTCCCAAGTAGGAAGACAAGCCTGGGCTCAAGCCCAGAGCTCAGATACCTCTGTGCCTGCTGACTGGTCAGAGGACTATAAATGCAGAATTGTAATGAGCTGTACAGATATGCAAAATACCTAATAATTGGCCTAGCTTAGGCACATTCCATTGGTGCACACTTTATTTACTTATTAGTTTATGGTCTGATCACGTCTAGATTATGAACTCAGAAAATATAAGAATCATGCTTGTTTCATTTACCTCTAACACTTGAGGTCATGGCTGACATATTTATACCCTTAATCAAGATTGTTAAATATGTGAACAAAGGAATAAATGATTCTTGCACTTTGGATCATTATTAACAATGTAAAAATGTCTTCTTGGGGCTGGAGACATGGCTCAGAGGTTAAGAGCACTGGCTGTTCTTCCAGAGATCCTGAGTTCAATTCCCAGCAACAAGGTGGCTCACAACCATCTATAATGAGGTTTGGTGCCCTCTTCTGGCCTGCAGACATACATGCAGGCAGAACACTGTATACATGATAAATAAATACATCATTTTTTAAGTCTTCTCATTATAGTCCTCTTTGATTCTTCACAGTCTCTCTATGAGGCCAGGATGATCCCTGATCTGTAAAGCAAACAGAGGTTCAACAAGGCTCCAAAGTCAGCTGAGAATCTCCAAATACACCATCAAAGCCTGACTCTTCTGACTCTCGGTCTTTCCACTACCGTCAACTGAACCAAACACTTCTATGTGGGCATGGGCTTACCAAGACAGTGAACCTCCTTGGCATGAGATGCTGTAGGGAGAGAGGAAAGTAGAGACTAAAACACATACCTGGGCATGTACATATTTGTTACAGAAACTACTAAAGTCTAAGAGCAATGGTTTCATGTCTAACGGCCAAGGATGTCCAAAGAGTATTTATCAGTCAGGATGTGTTTTGTCTGCAAACAGATGTGTAATAAAATTAATATAGGTCACAGAAATTAGTGTTGGAAGGACATTGACAGCTCACACAGCCCTTATAGAAGGGTTGGTAAATAAAATCAAGGATGAAGAACACAGTGGAAGAACTGAGCCTCGAGGAGAGACAACAGCAGACTTAAGGAACACCTGGAATTCCCATCCTGTCATGTCTCTTCTGCTTTCCAAGGACTGACTTCATTGTCTGTCACTGTCCAAAAGTTTCTTCAGTGTGGAAAGAAATATTACCGAAAAAATGTTCTGCATCTAATAGCTAAACTGTATCAGTCTCTGATAATTTTAATGTCAACTTGATACAACCTAGAGTCATGTAGGAAGAAGGAAGCCCAATTGAAGGATATCGGCCTGTGCCCATGTCAGTGAGAGACTGTCTTGATTGACGAGGAGTGGGATGGCCCAGCTCTCTATGGCACCTTCCTAGGCAGGTGAGGACAAGGTGGAGAGGAAGCCAGCAGTCTTCCCTCTCCAAATTCTGCCTTGAAGTCTTGTCCTGACTCCCCCAATGATGGACTATTGCTGGAAATGAAAGCTGAAGTCCTCTTTTTGCCCACATCGCTTATGGCCATGGCACTCTATAATAGCAACAGGAAAAGAGCTAGCAGAGGAACTCATGGGTTTGCTGCTGTGGTGGACTTGAGCACATTGTTTGGGAAGACTGTGGGAGGGTTTGCAACTTCGATCTGGAAAAGCCATTAAATGCTCCGAGCTTAACAGGCTGTTTTGTGGGGTCATGGAAGATAAGAATGTTGGGGAAATTTTTAGATAGTGGAGGCCTATCTTGTGAAGTTTATAAGTGAAGAAAAGGCTATTTTGTGAGATTTTGAATTAAGAATCTGTAAACATGAAACCATCCATGCATCAATGGGACAATGGGTGTTGGTCACATAGGGCTGAAAATTCAGTTTTATTAATAAGAGGTAAGCATCTGAGGTGAACTCTTCTGGGAAGTATTCCCTGGGGTTAGCACACAAATGATGTGGGATATCCCTCTTTATGCTGTGACTACCATTGATAAATAAAGAAACTGCTTTGGGCCTATAGCAGAACTATAGGCGAACAGAGCTAGGCAGGAAAAACTAAGCTGACTGCTGGAAGAAAGAAGGTAGAGTCAGAGAGAAGCCATGTAGCCCTGCCAGAGACAGGTGCCAGAATTTTAGCTGGGAAGCCACAGCCATGTGGCGATATACAGATTAATAGAAATGAGTTAAATTGATATGTAAGAGTTAGCCAATAAGAAGCTAGGGCTAATGGGCCAAGCAGTGATTTAATTAATACAGTTTCTGTGTGATTATTTCAGGGCTAAGCACCTGGAAACAAACTAGCAGCCTCCTTACTACACATAGAAACTGTGGTCCAAGGGGTTCAAAGCTACTTGTAAAACTGGAAGCAGAATTTGACAAGTAGTAAGAGTCTCCCACATGGCACTGGTTTTGAATGTGTGAAGGGATCGTGGAAAGCAACTGAGACTTGGCACCAGAATTAGAGTACTTGTACAGAGACCCTAAGAGGCCACCAGTGAATGTGAAGACTTAATTATAGTCTCCATGATTGAAGAGGTCAGAGAAAAGCTGATACTTGATGCTGGGGGGCGGGGGTCAGACCCTGAAGAGAGGCCATTGGTGAAGGTATAGTCTCAGTTGCAGTGGAGATCACAAGACATTGGAGATGCCAGTCCCATAGGAAGTCTGCCTGGAACAGCTCTACAGGTGTGGAAGGAGTCAACTTCAGTCTATGGGACAAGTTGTGTGCTTACAAATGGCAGAACTGTAGAAGCTGGAGCTGCCCAAGACACTGTGCTACAATACTTAAATTTTCGTTGTTGAAAAATTTTAAGGGTTTTTAAATTTATTTTTATGCTACCATTCCCTTTTGGAATAAGAAAGTTTTTTAAAAAAACAGAATTTTGAAAGACTATGGGACTTTTAGAGTTGTATTATATTTTATATTATGATAGTAACATGAGACCTTGGGGAAAAATAAGAAAGGAAAAGTTATGTTTTAACAATGACATACTTGCATGTCAAATTGACAAGGGTGGATTGTGCCAGTTTTTATTGTCAACTTTATACAACCTAGAGAAAAGGAAACCTCATTTGCGGGATTTCCCAGATCAGATTGCCCTGTGTCCATATCAGTGAGAAATTATCTTGCCTGGTGATGATATGAGAAAGGTCATCTCATTATGGGTGACACCATTCTTAGGCAGGTAAGTCTGGACAGCGTAAGACAGTGGGCTGATTTTACCTTAGGTCTCTGACCTATCTAGTCTCTGGTTCCTGGTCACGCAAGCACCCCTGGATACAGGCTCCTTGTGGGGCGGGCCTTAAGTCGAGTGAGGCACTGGTTGGATACTCCCATAAGTTCTGCGCCACCATTGCCCTAGCATATTTTGTAAGCAGGATAAATTGTAAGTCAAAGGTTTTGGGGTGAGATTGGAGTTCACATTTCTCTTTTGGTAGCCTGCAGAGTGTTATAAGGAGAGGGCCTGCTTGTTTGTCCCAGTTGCCCAGCTAGCTTACACCCAAAATAACCATGCAGAGACTGTATTAATTTAAACACTGCTTGACCATTAGTTCTAACTTCTTATTGGCTAACTCTTACATATTAGTTTAACCCATCTCCATCAATCTGTGTATCGCCACATTGCTGTGGCTTACCAGCAAGATTCTAATCAGCATCCATCTGAGGCGGAGGATCCATGGCTTCTCTGACTTTGCTTTCTCCCTCCCAGAATTCAGTTCTGTTTTCCCCACCTACCTAAGTTCTGCCCTATCAAAAGGCCAAGGCAGTTTCTTTATTCATTAACCAATGAAAGCAACACACAAACAGAAGGAACTCCTACACCATTTCACCTTTTCTGTTTAAATAAAAAGGAAGGCTTTAACTTTAAGATAGTAAAATTACATATAACAAAACAGGTATCAAGCAAAAACTACAGTTACAATATTTATATCTATTTTTTCTTTTATCATAACTGAGGAAAACTATAATAATAACTATCTATTCTTCAACTCCATCAAAGACTCCAGAAGGATATATTACCTAAGTAAACAAGAAGTGCATTGTAAGCAACTTCCAAATCTCTAGAATTGACAGAGACATCTCGCTGCATGGACAGTCACCCAAAGTTCTTCTGTACCATTGGGACATCTTCAGCCTACAGGCCCATAGTATCCAGCAGACTTTTCCATGAAGCAGGAAATTTCAAAGACAGTTCAGTCACTTTCTTCTGTATCCTGCAGAATGTCTCGCAGACTCTTTCATGAAACAGAAACCCAAAGGATCATCTCCACCTGTTGGCAAGTTCAGCAGTCATCTCTGAGGGTTCTTCATGTCCAGTTTATGCAACAGTCCAGGCAAGAGTAGTTTCTTGCCCAAATGGCTAACAAACTCCATAAGGAGCCTCTTCAATGCCCATCTTCCTCAGGAAGTAGCTTGGTGCTGCCAGGAGCAGACGTATCTCATTGTCATGAAAAGTCCTAAGTTATTGAAATATTTTAAATGCCATATTCTGTAGTCTTTGAAAGATATGAAGAATGCCTATGTATCTAAAATATATCTATGTGCATCTAGAAAATCTAACTAACATGACTACAAACTTGACTATTAGATGACTATCTATTAACCTATATTTCTTATTATACATTACATTTTTAAATGAACTAAACAATCACAATACCTTAATCAAGATCATAAATACATATACATATAATAAAATTGACCTTAAATTTGTATCAATAAGGCAAGATCCATACTAATGCAAATTTCTATAGCATATCCCCCTTTAAATGAAAACAAACATTTATAGACAATATTTGGGAATATGGGCATAGTTCTGTCCATACTGCTTCCAGCTGAATGGGGGCACTGTTAATCAGGTCTTTTATGGTGTATCCTGTGTGCTAGGTTCATCTCAGTCAGCAGTTGAGTGAAATAAGTTTTTGAGGGTATTCACAGCAATCTTTCAGGAGGCCTTGGTCCATGAAACTATATTTGCCTGGAAGCAATCCACAGGTTCTCATCTTCTGTGAAAACAAAAGAAGAACCTCTTTTCCTAAGCAACATGTCCTTAGACCCAAATTCTGAAATCATGATACCTTTATAATATACATGCTGGTTTAGCTTAGCAGCCCATACAATTAAAATGTCTCTTTGTACTTAGCTCCTTCACAGTCAAAAAAATTCAAAGAAAACACAATAATATACAGAATCCAGACTCTCTGTGAATTTTCCATTTTTACGTGGCTTCTTTTTCTTTACTCCTTTTAATCTATCAGTATCTGTACTCTGTCTCTTTAAAGAGTTTACCCTTTTTTAAAAGCATTAACTTTATTTTATGACTTTCTATAATCTTTATCTTTTCTCTCCCAAGCCTATGTACATTTATCCAACGCTGTGACCTATTTATAGGTCTTTTATGTCTGATTCTGTCCTATTATGAATCTGTAATTCTTTACTGTCCAGGAACACTTTTGCTTTGTGCTTTTAAAATGCTAAGTGCTTAAGAATCTAAGCTGTGACATTCCTAGGTCAAATACAGGTACTGTGGGCTTGCCCTGCCCAGTCTAGCATGGCAGACCCGCTGCACCTCTGAGAGCCAAGCACACTGCTCCACTTCCAGGCACAAAGCTGGTCCATGTTGCCATTAAGCAAGCTGCAGCAATCTGCTCACAAACCCCATCCAAATGCTCTGTCTCCCGCAAGAGACAGAGGTCATACTAGCAGCATAGCCCAGAAAGCTGGCATTTTAAAATTGCCACTTTTTTCCTGCTGTGACTGTTGAGTCAGGAAAATCTCTCTGCAGCATGCCACCAGCAAATAGCAAAAAGCCACATTAAACTCTCTCTCTCTCTCTCTCTCTCTCTCTCTATATATATATATATATATATATATATATATATATATATATCCTAGAATTTGTTTTTAAGCCTCTCAGGGTTTACATGGATTTAGTTGAGCATGTTGGAGCTCCAATTGTTGTACAGTTTCTTTATTCATTAACCAATTAAAGCAACACACAAGCAGAAGGAACGCCTATACCAGCAGAGTACCTTCCTGCACCAAAGAGACAAGAGCATAGGAGTGAAGGTTTCATGTAGGCACCAGCTCACTGTTCTAGAAAAAAGTAGCAATAAAATTATTGCTAATAATGTTCTACTATACTCACAAATCAGTGCCTTATTCTGTCATCATCAGAAAGGCTTCCTCGGCAGCAGATGGGAACAGATGCAGACATTACTCAGAGAGAGAGTCTAAATGGAAGGTGTCCATCAAATCCCTCCCCTCAGAGCTCAGGGAATCCTGGGTAAGGAGTGAAAAGAATGTAAGAGTCAGAGCAGATGGAGGACACCAGCAGAACGAGGCATTCTAAATCGGCAAGGAACATGTCCTCACAGAGACTGAAGGAGCAAGAACAGGGTCTACCCAGGTCTGCACAAGGTTCACGGCATTGTATATTACCAATTTTAGCTTAGTATTTCTATGAGACTCCTGAGCATGAGAACCAGTGGGTCTCTGGCTCTCGTGCCTGCCCTTGAGACTCTTTTCCTCCTATTGTGTTGCTGTGTCCAACTTCAATATGATAGTCTTTGCTTCATCTTATTTTATTTTTTATATTGCATTTATTTATATTTTATTATATTTTATTTTTTCATGTTTGTTATCTCTTAGTGGTCAGCTTTTTCTAATGAGAGACAGACAGGAAGAGGAGAAGAGGAGGAGTGGGGAGAACCTGAGAGGCTGGAAAGGAGTGGAGGAAGAGAAAACTATAGTCAGGATATATTGTATGAGAAAAGAATGTTTTCAATAAAAGGAAAAAGTGAAAGGGAAGCTGAGAATGAGCTAGAGAGTGAGCCATTAAGTCCTTCCTCTGCAGTTGGTGTTCCAGTTCCTGCCTTCTTAATGACAGAGGTACAAGCTGAAATCAACCCTTTGTCCCTAAAATTCTTTTGGCCATGGTATTTCATCACAGCAACAAAGAAGCAGATTAGAAAGCAGTTCCAAAGAACTTCTTGTTCTTTACATCATGGTGAAAAATGCCAGGGAAGGACCCAGAGAGCTTGGCTGAATGTTCTTGCTTCAGTTTTTGCTATAGTTTCACAGAGGTGGAGTATACCACTGCCCTCCCTCAGCTGCAATGAAAGAGAAGCAGGCCTTTAATCCCAGCACTTGAAAGGCAGATCCAGGCTTATCTCTGTGAGTTCGAGGCCATCCTGATCTGCAGAGCGAGTTCCAGGACAGGCTCCAAAGCTACAGAGAAACTCTGTTTCAAAAAATAAGAGAGAGAGAGAGAGAGAGAGAGAGAGAGAGAGAGAGAGAGAGAGAAACAAAAGTGAAAGTTTATTATTTCTAAGTCTAAGCCTTAAGAAAGTCCTAGGTTACTACTTGCCCTTTGGGCTCTCTGCTTTGAAAGAGTCATTCCCCAGATAAATCGTCACTGCTCCCCTTAGCATAAATAATTTGTATTAAGAATCCATATGGAATAAATATGAATTAAGCAGAGCTATGTCAGCCAACTGTAGAGCAGACAGAAAGTAGAGCCACTCAACTTCTCCTCAGATCCATGAATAAGGATAACTTATTATTTTAAGCTACCAAGCTCTTATACAACTTATTTAACTATAAAAATCAGGACCAGACAGCCTGTGACTAGGCTGGGTTGGGAATAATCAGGAAAGAAAACTATTTTGGCACAAGCATTGTCTAAGACAAAATGGAGGAACCGAATATGGAAGGTCATGGCAGTACAGGAAGGATGTTGCATGCTGTCTTCAGGCCTTTAATCTTTTTACACACAGTGGATTCTATCTTTCCCCACCTAACACTCCTCTGCTCTAATTTAGTGAAGTGCTTTTCTGGGGTAATTGGGCTTCCAGAGACTGTGGGAGGAAGACCCCGTGGTTCTAACAAAGGGGCTCACGAACCTGAGAGGATGGAAAGGACAGGAGCAAGAAGATGGTGGTGAGACATAGGATGACCCTGCATAGCCCCTTGGCCTGAGCCAATATGCATGATGGCAGCTGGTCTGTTCACCTTGAGGCCTCCTGTGGCCCAGGACAGAAGGGTTGTATGCAGATGAGTATTGGAGAACCCATCAATAATTTTACCAGGGAAACCGCCACACTGCTTTCCATAGTGGTTGCACAAGTTTGCATTCCCACCAGCAGTGGATGAGTGTACCCCTTATCCCACATCCTCTGCAGCAAAAGCTATTGTTGGTGTTTTTGATTTTAGCCATTCTGACAGGTGTAAGATGGTATCTCAAAGTTGTTTTGATTTGCATTTCCCTGATTGCTAAGGAGGTTGAGCATGACCTTAAGTGTCTTTTGGCCATTTGAACTTCTTCTGTTGAGAATTCTCTGTTCAGTTCAGTGCCCCATTTTTAATTGGGTTAATTAGCATTTTAACATCTAGTTTCTTGAGTTCTTTATATATTTTGGAGATCAGACCTTTGTCTGTTGCGGGGTTGGTGAAGATCTTCTCCCAGTCAGTGGGTTGCCTTTTTGTCTTAGTTACAGTGTCCTTTGCTTTACAGAAGCTTCTCAGTTTCAGGAGGTCCCATTTATTCAATGTTGCCCTTAATGTCTGTGCTGCTGGGGTTATATGTAGGAAGTAGTCTCCTGTGCCCATGTGTTGTAGAGTACTTCTCACTTTCGATGCTTACCTTCCTAGACCTGGATGGAGGGGGGAGGCTTGGACTGCCCACAGGGCAGGGAACCCTGACTGCTCTTTGGACTGGAGAGGGAGAGGGGAGAGGAGTGGAGTGTGGGGAGTAGGGGGAGGAAAAGGGAGGTGGAGAAGAGGCAGAAATTTTTAATTAGAAAAAATTAATAAAAATAAAATAAAATAAAAAATCAAAAAAGTAAAATAAAATAAAATTTTAAAATATTTCAAAATTAAAAATTGGAAAAAAGAAAAAAATTTTACCAGGGAGCCCAGACAGCAAAACTGGCTGTCTGAACCAGCACCTTCCCTTCTTCCTAACAAAATCCATGCCTTTGTTTGTTTATCAGTGTGCATGAATGTATGTACATGCACTTGTACACACCTGAGCTCATGTGATGTGTGTGTGCACACCATCACAGCATCCGTGTGAAGTCAAAAGAGAGAGCACACTCAGGCTGGGTTGGCAGCAATGCCTTTACCCACTGAGCCACTGCACCCATGCATTTCTCCTTTCCCTATAAGACACTTTTCCTGTCTATCTTTCCTGTGACCCCCCCACACCACCACGAGAGTGGAGTGAGAATCATGAAGTGAATATGTGGAACATTTCATTTTATTGCTCAGTTACCATGGTAGCTTGTTCATCAGACCAGAACTTTCCTAGAACGCCCTACCCGTCATCTGTGTCCCCGTTCTCTATTTGAAGTGCACCACATGTCCCGTCAAAATAACTTCTTGTAGCTGTGCAACAACTGTGGCTACCTTGTCAGAGTGCCTCTTACACCCGGAGCTGATTGCCAGACCCCAATCCCCGCTCCCCAGCCTTCCTCCCACAGTTTATGCTCCATGTATCATCTCCTTTCTCACACATTTGTTGCTGCCAGTTGTTGGGCCAAACAGCAATTTGCAGTTATTTATGCAGCTTAAAGCCTATTGTCAACAGCCTTATCCTCAATACACAACCATTTCAGTGCTGGGAGTTAAGCTTCTGGGAAGGGAGGGGGGGGATGGCGCTAGGGTTAACAAAAGGGAGGCTTCCTGGGGTCCTCAGCCAAAGCACACATTTTGACCAAGCTGCCTTTCCTTCTTGACTCTCTTTGGGATAGGTTCTCATTTAGAATTAAAAACAGATCACAGCTTGCTGTTTGTTTGCTATTGTTAGGTCAGACCCAGTACTTGGCATTTTAAGGGGAGGCTGGAGATTCTTTATATTCCATCTTCCCTCCTGGGCTCTCAAAGACCTCCCAAAACTTAATCCTCCAGGCACCTGGAGAGGAAGCCAGGTGTGCTGTGGGACACTGCTACACTCACTGTTTCAAGCTCCTTTGGAAGGGCACAGTTCAGAGCACACAGGTGACCCCTGGTAGAAGGAGGGAGATACAGACTCCACTTCCTGAGGGTCCTTTGTGCTACATACAGAACAAGGATTTCCCCATGGGTAAATGTGTATTTCAAAACCTCCTTCCATCTCTGGGCTGACACAGCCCCTCACAAAAGCATACAACGTTGTGAGTGAAAATGGGTTGAATTTAATTACTCACTTGTGCCTTTATATAATTCTTAGCACAATTGTGTAGGCTGACTATGAATTTCTATACCCAACAAAGCAAACAATATTTTCTGATCAAGGTTAAAATCTTTGTCGATGGCACTGACAGTTTTTGCCATCCAACTGCTGACCACCTGAGAAGACTAACAAGACCTAACCATCGAAGTCTAAAGCCTTTGCACACATCAACTTATTTATTGAACAAATATTTATTAAGTCCTTGAGCACAAATCATTGGGCCACTCTAGAAATTGAAGACCCTTGGGAAGACAACAAAAATGCAATAACATAGCTTCATTTTAAAATTTGTGTGACTTATTCCTACGATGTCTCAGGGTAACTCTTTACTGGATTCTCTTGAACCATACATTCCAAAAATATCAAATGGTAGAGAGTGGGAAGTCTTTGAGATGCCAAAATTTACTTAGGCAGTCAGGGGAGGGACGCAGACCTGGGAACCATTAATGCTACTGTGGATGGAGGTGGCAGTAGAGAGCTGTTAACAAGGTCAACTCAGCAGGCAGGGTCATGTGGTGGTCACGCCTTTACCACCCAGCACTAGAGAGGAAAATAAGGACGGGAGGAGACAGTGCTCACACACAGTCTCTGAAATTCCTGTAGGCAGGATCGCCATTTCAGTCAGAGGTAGAGGTAACTCCAACATCTGTCTCTGAGTTTTTATTATTTGTGCTATATTTTGGGCCCAATGCTTGGGGTATGAATTCACACAAAAAAGTCATTTGCCTAAGGCCTTTTGGCCACTGGCATAGACCAGAGCTGCATGCAGGGCTGTATGTAAAGCTCCAGTCCCAGCCGGCCAAGCTTTCTTTTATTTTGCCCCCAAGCCTCTCACCCCCCTGTGCATTTTTTAGGTAACCAGCTCTAGTTGCGCCTGCCCCCCCCCTCCACCATGGGTTACAGGCTCTCCTGAACCCCCTTCTTAGACTGCTACCAAACTAGGCAGGTGCCTTGAAATCCAATCAGGCTTTTACTGTTCTATGCAGCAGCAACAAGCCTCACATCTCCACCAACGTCATTGGTAGATGTGATAAGACAATTGGGAATTCTTAAATTAGCTAAAAGAGAGAGTTTTTCTCACATTAAAAATGGGAAAAAACATTATAATGGAGAGATTTGGACCTTTGTATGATAATATACTAGGCGGTTTGAAAATAGGTAGATTAAATGAGAGGCTATCTAATTTAGATGTGATTTATGTAATATCAATTGTAAACATCAGCTTTATAATTTTCCTCTTGTAACTAAAAAAGTTGGTTAACCTGAGTGCTAAGATACAGGCCTTAGAAAAATCTAATAAAACAGAGCACAGAGATATTCAAATTCAGACAGAGGAATTTAATGGAGAGCCAATTTCAGCATTGAATTTTAAGAATAGAGAGGAACAGCCTAAGGCTTTCAAACAACCAACCTTAATATATCCAGTAACCTTACAGGAATTGCCAAACGACAGAGGATCTGTCACAGCTGACTAGGCTCCTGTGCCAAGGTTAGATATTTAAGGTGATTCAAGGAAGCATTAGTCTCATATGGCATGCATTCACTTTTGTGAAGCAAATGTTAAACTCGTGGTTAGCTTGTAATCCCTAATGACTGGATAGAATTGGTTAAAGTTGTTTTATGCCTGGTCCCCAATTACAATAGAGTACCTGGTTCAGAGAAGAGGCTAAGATTATTGAACAACCGAGAAAAGCTAGAAGTAAGGAAGTCCTCCAAAATCAATTCTTGGAGAAGACAATGCTATTATAGAAAGGCAAGCTTCATGTGATGACCACACCCTGGATTTTTACCACACAGCAGCTCTGAATGTTTGGGGCAGAACTGGAGAAATTGGAAAGAAAATTGAGTCATTTACTAAAGCTATATAGGGCCCCAAGGAAGCCTTTATAGATTTCTTTTATCTATCTGTCTATCTATCTATCTATCTATCTATCTATCTATCTATCTATCTATCTATTCATTGACTTCATCAGTAAATAGAATGATACCAAATTTATAAGTTGGACAAATAATAATTGAATCTCTAGCTTTTGAAAATGCAAATTCTCTATGCAAAAGGATAATTAGGCAATTAAAGGCAAGGTCAACACCATTGGAGGAATGGATTCAAGATATAGTCGATATTGGATCTCATGAGCCTGATGATATATGAATAGGAGAAGTAATTTACAGAGGTTTGAGGAAAATCAAAATGTCATAATCGTGGCAAACAAGATCACCTTAAGAGGGATTATAGACAGAGTGTTCCTATAAACAATGTTTTTCTAAGCATAATCCATTCAAATTGCCCTCCTTTCTGGATTATGCAGAAA